>NC_135646.1:9808712-10111742 GCF_053574225.1 Canis aureus | reverse complement strand
GTAATGATTAAAGAAAAATGGTATTAAAATGCCTGGTGAGAGATTTTAAAAACCATATAAGAAAGAAAGGAAGAAAGAAAAAAAGAAAAGAAAAAAGAAAGAAAAGAGAAATAAAGAAAAACACATAAACTTGTAAGGGGTTTAATTTCATGAAAATTGCATGAAAGTCTAGCTGAGGTAATAAATTTTCTTACAGAGTACATAGTTGTTAACTTTGAGTTCTAAAATATCTGACATTTATTTATAAACAAAAATACTTAGAATTATAATATTGTTAGCAGTAGTAATTTTATATAAGAACAATAGTTTTTATGAATTAAAATAGTGTAATAAACCTTTTATTTAGCTAATCCTATAAATAAAGTTTTTTTCCTCAAAGGTATGCACTGGAATCCAGTATTATATATAATATTGAGTAAACTACAGAGTAAACAATTTTAGGTTATGCTTAGACTCTGGTAATCACTTTGTAATATTCAGTAGTATTTTACTGTTTCAGATTAGTATTTTACGATATTTGGGGTAGATCTTTTCTCATCAACCTGCCTTTAGCTTCTCTATGCCAGCAACCTCCCATCAGGATAAATCTTCCCTTTTTGCCACCATAAAGCTTTCCCTCTTCTCTACCTGCTTTTGAGTCTTCACCCAATGCAAGCAATGGTGGTGGATGACACTCTTGCTGTCAATAAGTAGTTCGTGTTCTCATTGGGAACTGAGGTTATTAGTTGAGAGAGCATATAAAGCACCTCAAATAAAGAAAAAAAATCAGAATTAAGGATTTTCAGTTTGATGCTGTGATTGTTATCAGGAACATTTTCATCGTCCAGTGGCATAGGTGTTCTCTTTAATGTAGTAAGTCATACTGAGGAATGATTTGTTGATTAATTCACTAAGTGCTTATGGTGTATAAGGCTCCACATTAGTAATGGAAGGTTGGCTTTTTGTGTGGCAAAAAGCTACTAAAATATAGGACAAATTAGATATTTATGCATAGTATATTCTTTTTCAGTGCATTAAAATATTTATCATAATACTTACAACATGATAGAAAAATTGGGGCCTACGAAAGTGCTGAAGTCCAGAACAAAGTGAATTCCTCCCCCTTTCACCAAATAATCATTTTTACTAATATTTCTCTTTTAATTGTTTTCCCTACAAGTTTGTACCCTTTGACCAATATCTCCCCAATGTCCCTACCCTCTAGCTTCTGGTAGCCACCATTCTACTCTTCATGTCTATGAGTTTTTGCTTTTTTAGATTCACATATATAAATGATATCATACAGTATTTGTTTTTCTCTGACTTGTTTCATTCAGCATAATATTCTCAAGGCCTATCTGTGTTGTCACAAATGGCAGAATGTCCTTCTCATAGCTGAATTTTAATCCATTGTGTGTGTATGTATATGTATATATATAGCTAATCTAGTGTGTGTGTGTGTGTGTGTGTGTGTGTGTGTGTGTGTACACATCACATCTTGTTCATTCATCCATTGACAGATTCTTAAGTTGTTTCTGTATCTTGGCTATTATGAATAATGCTGTGATTAACAGGGAGTGCGGATATCTTTTGGAGATCATCTTTTCATTTACTTTTGATATATATTCAGAAATGGAATTTCTAGAGCATATAGTAGTGCTATTTTTATTTTTTTTTGAGGAATTCTCATATTATTTTCCATAGTGGTTGTCTCATAGTCTTCTTGATGAGAGCCATTGTAACAGGTGTGAGATGAGATTGCACATTGGTTTTGATCTCCATTTTCCTGATGATTAATGATGTTGAGAATCTCTTCATGTACCTGTTGACTATTTATTTGTATGTGTTCTTTGGAAAAATATGTATTTCATTCCTTTTCCCATATTTTAATTGGATTTTTTTGGTTACTAAGCTGTGTGAGTAATTATATAGTTAGATACTTATCCCTTATCAGATATGTGGCTTGCAAATATTTCCTTCCATTCCATAGATTGCCTTTTCATTCTGTTGATTGTTACTGGTGTTGTGCAGAGGCTTTTTTTGGATTGGTTGTAGTATCACTTGATTTTTGCTTTTGTTTCTTGTGCTTTTGCTGTCATATCCAAAAAATCAGTAACAAGACCAATGTCAAGAAGCTTTTCTTATATTTTCTCTAGGAGTTTTATGGTTTCAGCTCTGATGTTTAATTGGTGTTGAGTTGGCTTTTGTGAATGGTGTAAAATGGGTGTACAATTTCACTTTTCTGTATATGGTTATCTAGTTTGTTTTTTTTAAAGAGTTTATTTATTCGTAGAGACACACACAGAAAGAGGCAGAGACACAGGCAGAGACACAGGCAGAGGGAGAAGCAGGCCCCCTACAGGAAGCCTGACATGGGACTGGATCCCAGGTCTCCAGGATCACACCCCAGGCTACAAGAGGCCCTAAACCACTGCGCCATTGGGGCTGCCCTGGTTATCTAGTTTTCTTAAAACTATTTATTGTCCTTTCCCCATTGAATATTCTTGGCTCCCTTGTCAAATGCTATTGTGTGTATGGGAGTTTCTTTCTGCATTCTCTACTCCATTCTTTTGGTCTATGTCTGTTTTTATATCATTACTATATTATTTTAATTACTGTTGCTTTGTAGTATAGTTTGAAATAAGTGTGGTACTTCCTCCAGATTTGTTCTATTTTCTTGGAATTGCTTTGGCTCTTTGGGATGTTTTTCAGTTTCATACAAACTTTAGGATTTTCTATTTCTGTGAAAACTGCTTTTGGAATTTTGATAGAGGTTACATTGAATCTATAGATGGCTTTGAGCAGAACGGACATTTTGATAATATTAATTATATTCAATACATAGGCACAGAATATCTGTTTGTGTCTTCTTCAGTTTCTTTCATCAGTGTCTTACAGCTTTCTTTTTACAGATCTGTCACTTCTTTGGTTAAGCTTATTCCTAAATATTTTAGTATTTGATGCTATTGTGAATGGGATTACATTCTTTATTTCTTTTTCAGTGATTTTAATGTTTGTAGAAACACACCAATTTTTTTAAAAGATTTTATTTATTCATGAGACACAGGCAGAGACATGGGAAGAGGGAGAAGCAGGCTCCCTGTGGGACTCCATCACAGGACCCTGGGATCACAACCTGAGCCAAAGGGTAGATGTTTGACTACTGAGACACTCAGGTGCCCCAAACATACCAATTTTTATATTTTGATTTATTTTCTGAAACTTTACTGAACTTGTTGATTATTTTCAGCAGTTTCTTGGTTGAGTATTTAGTATTTTTATATATGATATCATATCATCTGCAAAGAAGGTAATTTTATTTTCCTTTTTTATTTGAATGCTTTTCATTTCCCATTTATTTTTTGCCCATGGGACAATGTCATCTTTTCAATATGAAAAAAGGAGCAAGTACGACATAAAAACAGAAAGTTGAATAGGATGAAACCAAGGGCAAGAAGGAAAAGGCAAAAGCAAAAGCAAGAGAAGCAATGTTGCCAAAAGACAGAGAGTCTCCTGTCCCCTCTCCTTTGAGAAATGACTTAAATATTTAGATAGTGGTACACACTTTCCATATATATACAGCAGGGTTGGTATTTTGAGGGGAGTAAGAAAAGTTCAGGATGGGAAGGCCTTTCTAGAGGCTAGTCTCTTCCTACTCTTGCCCAGTCTTCTTTGATCAGTGAAGGAAAGAATCTATTTAGATGCTTTTTGTATCTTTATATTGCTTGATTGTTCTAGCTAGGACTGTTGAATAAGAGTGGTGCAAATGGGCACCTTTGCCTTCTTCCTTATCTCAGAAGAAAAGCTTTCAAGCTTTCACAGTTTAGTATGATGTTAGATGTTGGTTTCTTCCACATGGCCTTTACTGTGTTGAGGTATATCCCTTTTCTACTCAGTTAAATAATGTTTTTTTTTTCTTTTTTTCTTTTTTTTTATGAAAGGATGTGGAGCTTAGATGCTTTTCTTGCATCTTTTAAGATGATCGTATGATTTTTTTTTATCTTTCATTCTATTAATATGGTATCACATTTGTTGATCATATTGTCAAACTGTCTTTGTATCCTGGGGATAAATCCCACTTGATCATGGTATATGATTCTTTAAGTGTATTGTTGAATTCAGTTTGCTAGTATTTTATTTGAGATATTTGCATCTTTCTTCATCAAGGATATTGGTGTATTCATCAAGAATATTGAAGTATTCTGTCCTAGTTTTGGTAGAAGGGTAATGTCTGGCCTCATAAGATGAGTTTAGAAGTATACCATCCTCTTCAGTTTTTTGGAAGATTTTTAGAAGGATTGGCATTAATTTTTCTTTAAATGTTTGATAGAATTCATCATTGAAACCATCTGGTCCTGACCTTTTCTGTTAGGAGGTTTTTGATTACTGATTCAAAATCCCCATTTGTTATTTGTCTGTTCAGATTTTCCATTTCCATATGATTCGGTCTTGGTAGGTTGTATATTTATTGGGATTTATCCATTTCTTCTAGGTTATCCAGTTTTTTGGCGTGTAATTATGCATTGCAGTCTCTTATGATCCTGTGTATTTCTATGCTCAGTTTAATATTTTCATTTCTTATTTTCTTTCATTTCTAATTTTTTTGAGTTTTTGCCTTAGTTGAGCTAAGGGTTTGTCAATTTTATCTTTTCAAAAAAACCCACTGTTAATTTTCATCTTTTTCGTTGTTTTTATGGTCTGTATTTCATTTATTTTTTTTCTTTGATCCTACTATTTTCTTCCTTCTGCTAATTTTGGGCTTAATTTTTCCTCTTTCTTCTAGTTCTTTGAGGTATAAAGTTAGCTTGATAATTTGAGATCATTCTTTTTTCTTAATAAATGTATTTGCCACTATAAACTGCTTTTACAGCATCCCATAGATTTTTGTGTGTTGTTTCCATTTTCATTTTTTTGAAGAATTTTTTTTTATTTCACTTTTTTAAAAGATTTTTTTTCTGGGGAGAGAGCACACACACATGAGTTGGGTCATATAGAGAGGGTGAAGCAGACTCCCCACTGAGATAGAGCCTGACCTGGGGCTTGATTCCAGGACCCTGGGATCATGATCTGAGCTGAAGTCAGATGCTTAACTGACTGAGTCACCCAGGTGCTTCTGTTTCACTTTTGATTTCTTCTTCAACCCATTGGGTTGTTCAGGAGCGCATTTAGTCTGTTTTTGGCTCAGGTCATGATCCCAGAGTCCTGGGATCAAGCCCCACATCTGACTCCCTGTTAATGGGGAGTCTGCTTCTGCCATTGCCCCTCCCCTCCACTCATGCACTCTCTCTGGCTTTCTCTCTCTCTCTCTCTCTCTCTCTCTCTCAAATAAATAAATAAAATCTTTAATAAAAAAATGTGATTCAAGTCTGAAGTTTTCTTGTTGATTATCTGTCTGGATGATCTATCCATTGAAGAAAGTGAAATATTGAAGCCTCTTATTGTGGTCTACTTATCCCTTCAAATCTGTTGATTTTTGCTTAATATGTTTTAATGCTTTGATGCTGTATGTATACATATTTGCAGTTGTTCTATCTTCTTGATGAACTGATCTTTTTAGCACTGTATAATGGCCATCTCTGTCTCTTGATACTATTTTTGGCTTAAATTCTATTTTGTCGGGCAGCCCCGGTGGCAGCGGTTTGGCCCCGCCTGAAGCCTGAGGTGTGGTCCTGGAGACCCAGGATTGATTCCCACGTCGGGCTCCCTGCATGGAGCCTGCTTCTCCCTGTGTCTCCCTGCCTGTGTCTCTGCCTCTCTCTCTCTGTGTCTATGAATAGATAAATAAAATCTTTAAAAAAATTCTATTTTGTCTGATATCATTATATCCTTGCTTTCTTTTGGGTTCCACTTACGTATAATATCTTTTTCCATCCCTTTACTCTGAGCCTATGGGTATCCTTAAAGCTGAGGTGAGCCTCTGGGTCTTGTTTCTTTATCCATTGACTCACGATATATCTTTTGATTGAAGAATTCAGTCCATTTACATTTGGAGTAATCATTGATATATAAGGACTTACTAATGTCTCCCAACTAATTGCTTTTTGGCTATTTTGTAGTTTTATTGTTCCTTTTTCCTTTCTTGCTGGCTACCTTTGTGAATTGGTGGTTTTCTATGATGGCATTCTCTGATTCCTTTATCTTTATCTCTTGTGAATCTACTGTAAGTTTTTGCTTTGTGGTTACCATGAGACTTACATAAAAATGCAAAAGGTATAATAGTCTATTTTATGTTGATAGTGACTTAACTTTGATAACAGAAAAAACCTTTACCCTTTTACCTCCCACCCCTTTATATTTTAATGACACAGTTTACATCTTTTTATATTGTGTATTTGTTAAGAAATTATAGTAGCTATAGTTATTTTTAATGCTCTTTTCCTTTCACTTTTATAATACAGTTAACTGGTTACCATATCATCATATTACAGAATTAGAGTTTTCTAAATCTGACTTGTATTTGTCTTTAGCAGTGTGTTATGTATTTTGACAAGTTTTTATGTTCCTAATTAGTGTCTTTTTATTTCTGCTTGAAGAACTCCTTTTAGGATTTATTAGCCACATTTAGTGGTGATGAACTCCCTCAGCTTTTATTTGTTTGCTAAAGTATTCTCATTTCTGAAAGGTAGCTGGATAGAATGTTTTTGGCTGGCAGTTTGTTTTTTGCAGAACTTTTACTGTATGATTCCACTTTCAATTGTTCTATAAGATTTCTGCTAAGAAATCCGCTTATAGCCTAAAGTGGTGCCTTTGTAGTTGTAATATTATTTCCTTTTGCTACTTTTAGGATTCTTTGTCTTTGATTTTTGACAGTTTCATTATAATGTATCTTAGAGAAGACTATTTTGAATTGAAATAATGAGGTAATCTATTAGCTTCATGAACTTGAATGGGCATGTTTCTCCCCAGGGTTGGAAAGTTCTTAGCTGTTATTTCTTTAAATAAACTTTCTGGCCCCTTCTCCCACTCTTTTTCTGGAATTCCAATAATTCTAATATTGGTTCTTTTAATGGCATTCCATAGGTCATGTGTACTTTCTTCACTCTTGTTCATTCTTTTCTCTTTGTTCTTCTCTTACTGGGTTATTTAAATATTCCTATCTTTTAACTCATCTATTCTTTCTTCTGTTTGGTGTATTCTGATGTTGATGTTCTCTATTGAATTTTTCATTTCATTCATTGAATTCTTCACTCCAGAATTTCTGTTTGGTACTTTTCTGTTTCTTACTGTGTTAAATTTCATTTCTGTTTATGTGTTCATTCTAACTTTTGTTGAATTTTCTCTGTTTCTCGAGCTCATTGAATTTCCTCAGAATAGCTATTTTGTATTCTTTATTGGGCAAATTGCAGATCTCAGTATCTTTGGATTTGTTTACTGGAAGAGTCTAGTGCTCTTTTGGTGATGTCATGTTTTCTTGATTCTTTGTGTTCCTTGAAGTTTTGCATTACTGTTTTCACATTTGAAATAACAGTCACTTCCTTCAGTCTTCACTAGTTGCATTCAGGTTGCAGATGCGTTTTAGTGTATTTCAAAGAAGTAAGCCTTTGGAATACAATCATAAAATCAACTTTATTTATGTAACCTGCAGTTCTTTAAACTACTTAGTGGAGGTGATTCCTCCCTTCTCTCTGGGTGAAAATTTAGTGCAGTCTTCATTGACATTCTTAATTTTATGTTGACTTTAGATTGCAAAATATAGCCTCACATCAGTAATTAAAGTTATATAGCTTTGTGTAATATCAGAGCTCCACATATTATATGACTTAAGTCTCTCATTTTCCAGCTGGGACCTTCTTTGGTCTAGATACTTTCAGAGCAGGAGAGGCAGTGGTAGTAGTGGTATGTGGTCTTTTCTATTTCTTTTCCCTTTCTTCCAATTTGTTAATTGGCATGGTTGAAATTGGAAGAGGGAGGGACTGTAGAGGAATAGAAAAGTTATCATTTGACTCAGGCCACCCTATGATGGTTTAGGGTTCTCTGTATCTGGAAGATATGGAAATCTGTTGCTCTCCTGGGCACTATCATGAGTTCTTCCACTCCTCTAAGGAACTTCCTTTCCTGGCCCAGTGCTTCCCTTTAGGCCAGCTTCCATATCTATACCCCTAGTGGTACACTTTATAGTTTCTTTCTACTTGGGTCTCTTTTCCCTGCCAGGCTACCCTTACATATTTTTAAAAACCAATTTTAGGACGATATTTCTACTAGTGTCACATTATGGTCCCTGGGTTTCATTCCTGTGTTATCCATTGTTATGAGGGGCTTGCATTATTTCCCCTTAGTAAGCTCTTTACCTTGCTGTTGTGGACTGCACATTTGACACGGATCTGTTGTGCTTTCTAGCTGCAAAGAACAAACATTCAGCTCCCAACAGGCCCTGCTAGTGGCCCTTGCACTGGGTTTGCAACTATGATATTCTTGCCCTTTGCCCCTCTTGGAGGAGGGGTAGGACACACATGAGGGATTTCTCTAAAGAAATCCTTCTCACTCTCCATCCTCTTAACCCTCCTCTATTTTTAAAGTGTGTAAAAGGTTGAAAAGAGTCAACTGTTTTTAGTTAAATCTTTTAAAATTTTTGCAGATGGCCTAATACTTCCATTGGACTATAGAAAATATTGTATCTTGGTGCTTTAGCGAAACTTTTAATTTAATATTCTAATCATTCTTTACTGTATATCTTTTAGGATTTTAATTATTTAAATGTTGTCAAATTTCAGCTGAACATAGCTTGATGAAGCTTTTATTTATTTGTGTCTGTTTTTCCTGTCTCTCATAACACAGAGAACCTTATAGTTTTAAGACTGGTGTTCTTCTTTAGCTCTCAGATTTTTTTCTATTTCTTTCTTTCTTTCTTTCTTTCTTTCTTTCTTTCTTTCTTTCTTTCTTTCTTTCTTTCTCTTTCTTTCTTTCTTTCTTTCTTTCTTTCTTTCTTTCTTTCTCTCTCTCTCTCTCTTCTTTCTTTCTTTCTCTTCTTTCTTTCTTTCTTTCTTTCTTTCTTTCTTTCTTTCTTTCTTTCTTCTTTCTTTCTTTCTCTTTTTTAACATATTGAATCCATAGTTTCTTTTTGCTTTTTGTGAAATTCCTAATAGATAAATTTAGACTTATAGTCAATATTTCATAAACCTTAACTTTTTTTTGCCATATTTTCCATCTCTTTGTATATTTTGCATTCTGATATGTCTTCTTTTTTAAAGATTTTATTTATTTATTTGAGAGGAGAAAGCGAGAGAGAGAGAGCGCACACAGGGAGAAGGACAGGGACTGAGGGAGATGTGGACTCCCTGCCCAATGCAGGGCTGGATCCCAGGACCCTGTGATCATGAGCTGAGCTGAAGGCAGACACTTAACCAACTGAACCACACAGGTGCCCCTCATACTGATATATCTTCTAAACTTTACCTTCTCAACTGCTTAGGAATTGGTTTATCTGATTTATTACCATCAATCCACTGAATTTGTTATTTTGAGAATTCTGTTCTCCACTTCCAGGATTATTTCTTGATCTTAGGGGAAAGGCTCCCAGTGCTTCCCCATTGAGAATGATATTTGCTGTGGGCTTTTCATAGATGGCTTTTAAGATACTGAGGAATGTTCCCTGTATCCCTACACTCTGAAGAGTTTTGATCAGGAATGGATGCTGTATTTTTTCAAATGCTTTCTCTGCATCTATTGAGAGGATCATACAGTTCTTGTTTTTTCTCTTGTTGATATGATTTATCAAGTTGATTACTTTACGAGTGTTGAACCAGCCTTGCATCCTGGGGATAAATCCCACTTGGTCATGGTGAACAATCTTCTTAATGTACTGTTGTATCCTATTGACTAGTATCTTGTTGAGAATTTTGATATCATGAACATGACAGGGATGTCCACTCTCACCACTGCTATTCAACATAGTACTAGAAACCCTAGCCTCAGCAATCAGACAATAAAAAGAAGTAAAAGGCATTCAAATTGGCAAAGAAGTCAAACTCTCCCTCTGCAGATGACATGATGCTATATGTAGAAAACCCAAAAGACTTCACCCCAAGATTGCTAGAACTCATACAGCAATTTGACAGGGTGGCAGGATACAAAATCAATGCCCAGAAATCAGTGGCATTTCAATACACTAACAATGAAACTGAAGAAAGAGAAATAAAGAAGTCAATCCCATTTACAATTGCATCCCAAATCACCTAAGATACCTAGGAATAAACCTAACCAAAGAGGTAAAGGATCTATACCCTAAAAAGTACATAACACTTCTGAAAGAAACTGAGGAAGACACAAAGAGATGGAAAAATATTCCATGCTCATGGATTAGAAGAATAACTATTATGAAAATGTCAATGCTACCCAGGGCAATTTACACGTTCAATGCCATCCCTATCAAAATACCATGGACTTTCTTCAGAGAGTTGGAACAAATCACCTTAAGATTTGTTTGGAATCAGAGGAGATGCCGAAGAGCCAGGGGAGTATTGAAAAAGAAAACCAGAGCCGGGGGCATCACAATGCCAGATTTCAGGTTGTACTACAAAGCTGTGAACATCAAGACAGTGTGGTACTGGCACAAAAACAGATACATAGATCAATGGAACAGAATAGAGAGCCCAGAAATGGGTCCTCAACTGTATGGTCAACTAATATTCGACAAAGCAGGAAAGACTATCCACTGGAAAAAGGACAGTCTCTCCAATAAATGGTGTTGGGAAAACTGGACAGCCATGTGCAGAAGAATGAAACTAGACCATTCTCTTACACTGGACACAAAGATAAACTTAAAATGGATGAAAGATCTAAATGTGAGACCAAAATCCATCAAAATCCTAGAGAAGAACACAGGCAAGACCCTTTTTGAATTTGGCCACAGCAACTTCTTGCAAGATACATATAGGAAAGCAAGGGAAACAAAAGCAAAAATGAACTATTGGGACTTCATCAAGATCAAAAGCTTCTGCACAGCAAAAGAAACAGTCAACAAAACTAAAAGACAACCTACGGAATGGGAGAAGATATTTGCAAATGACCTATCAGATAAAGGGCTAGTATCCAAGATCTATAAAGAACTTATGAAACTCAACAGCAGAGAAACAAACTATCCAATCATAAAATGGGCAAAAGACATGAACAGAAATTTCACCAAAGAAGACATAGACATGGCCAACAAGCACATGAGAAAATGCTCCACATCACTTGCCATCAGAGAAATACAAATCAAAACCACAATGAGATACCACCTCACACCAGTGAGAATGGGGAAAATTAACAAGACAGGAAACAGCAAATGTTGGAGAGGATGTGGAGAAAGGGGAAACACTCTTGCTGGTGGGAATGTGAACTGGAGCAGCCACTCTGGAAAACTGTGTGGAGGTTCCTCAAAGATTTGAAAATAGACCTGCCCTACGACCCAGCAATTGCACTGCTGGGGATTTACCCCAAAGATACAGATGCAGTGAAACGCCGGGACACCTGCACCCCGATGTTTATAGCAGCAGTGTCCACAATAGCCAAACTGTGGAAGGAGCCTCGGTGTCCATCTAAAGTTGAATGAATAAAGAGGATGTGGTCTATGTATACAAAGGAATATTCCTCAGCTATTAGAAACGACAAATACCCACCATTTGCTTTGACGTGGATGGAACTGGAGGGTATGATGCTGAGTGAAGTAAGTCAATCGGAGAAGGACAAACACTATATTGTCTCATTCAGGGAATATAAAAAATAGTGAAAGGGAATAAAGGGGAAAGGAGAGAAAATGAGTGGGAAATATCAGAGAGGGTGACTGAACATGAAAGACTCCTAACTCTGGGAAACGAACAAGGGGTAGTGGAAGGGAGGTGGGCAGGGGGTTGGGGTGTCAGGGTAACGGGCACTGAGGGGGGCACTGGGTGTTATGCTATATGTTGGCAAATTGAATTCCAATAAAAAATACACCAAAAAATAAAAAGGATGTGATGAATTTGTATACTCTATATAATCAAAATATTTTCTTGTGGCACTGATTTCTATCATTCCCACAGGATTGTTTTGCTTGTGGTTTACTCTCTTGGTAGAGTTCAGAAAGTCTAGGGCTTCCACTTCACCCTTACTACCATAGTAATATTTACTTTGTAAATCAGGAGCCAATGAATAGATTTTACTAATTGACTAATACGTTTAGTCCAGGTATACAATTAGAAACCAGGTATACAATTAGAAACCAGTCCATAAGCCTACTGGTATTACTGTGAAACAAACTTGGTTCAAAACACCATTTATCAGGAGGCTCTCATTAGCCCCTAGTTTAACTGTTGGATGTGTTTTTGTGTCCCCAGGAAAGGGCATCCATTCAAAGCTAATGTCTATCTCTAAAAGGTCTGAGGTAAAAGACTTTCCCTTGTAAATGACTGCTGTACCTTTGGGGAAGGCTTAAAGGAAGATTTATAGTCAGATTTTGGTTTTCTTGAATGAATCCTGTATGATATAATGAAAACATTTTTTTTTTTCAGTGAAAACGAATCACTAATCACTGTATAATGTAAGAGGGGAGGGAGGGACAAAATGGGTGAAGAAGAATGGGAGATACAGGCTTCCAGTTACATAATGAATAAGCCATAGGAATAAGAGGTAAAGTATAGGGAATATAATCAATGGTATTAATATTGTATGGTGACAGATAATAGCTACACTTGTGGAGAGTATAGTATAATGACTTTCTTGAATCACTACATTGTGTATATTGTGTGCCAAATACACTCAAATAAAAAAAATAAAAAAAAATTTAAAATTTAAGGTTTTAAAAGTCAAAATGGAGGAGCATCTGGGTGGCTGAGTCCATTAAGTGTCTGACTATTGATTTCAGCTCAGGTCATTATCTCGGGATCCTAGGATCGCACCCTGCATCAGTCTCCCCCACTCAACAGGGAGTCTATTCAAGGATTCTCTTTCTCTCTCTCTTCTGCTCTCTCTTCAATAAATAAATCTTTAAAAACTCAAAATGTAAGAGGTCCCATATAATAAGTCTACTACCAGATGACTGTTTCTTCATGGTAAAGCACTATAACAAGGTTCTATGTTGAATTCTGCTCTTGGCAAGCTGAACATTCAGCATCGAGAGGTAGCTGGATCAACTTCGCTTAGGGGAAGTCCCTGTTACTAAGCTTATGTATAGTTTCCATTCTTGATATGATAGCTTCTTGGTCCAAAGCGGCTGAGAGTCCAAGGAAAAAGGACAACATTCATAGGATAAGGCATATTTTCCACATGATTATTGAAAATCTCATCCGTAGTGGATGTCTTTTAATGAGTATACCCATTGTACACAAATTCTCGCATACTTTCCCATTTTTAAGAGGTCCAACCACTAACCATTTCTCTAGATCTTATATCAGATTTTCCAATCTAATTCTTTCTACAAATCCCTAACCAATAAACCAAACTGATAGCCACTATTGATAAATAAATACAGATTCATTCCCCCATAGCCCATTTCTCCTTCCAGCTAATGACTGGATGACCAGATATACTGTCCAAATTTCTGTTCATAGGAAGGTTTCCCATTCACCATTGTCTTTCAGAATCTCCCTTGGCAGAACTATATTCAATGACTGTCCACTGGTACAGTCACTGAATATAGCATGTTGTGTAAGCCCATCTAGAAACCAGGCTAATTTTTTTCTTTCTCTGTTATCTGATCATGATGAAGGCCATAGATACTGTAGGATATGTGGCATTAAAATACGAATAGAAGTTTGGAATTCTAAGCTCCTTCCTCATGCATTTTACTTGTGCTTTTCTGCTTTTCTTTTCAAGCACAATTTCAATTATAATCATTCCTTTTTAAGATGAATTGCTTCTTGCATGCCCAGAATCATGGCTTTAAGGACAGGTAACACTCCTGGTTCATAAACAACACATGTTAACTGCTACATATACATCTTTTAGCTAATACCCTCTCCCAGTTTGCAATATTATTTTAGGTTATCTTGGCCAGAGAAAGAAGCAATACCAGAGGATTTTACTTAGCATTTCCCACTATAGTACCTCTTACCCACAGGTCAAGAACTAATGTGAAAGTTCATCAAACTACCAAATATGTCATTTTCACTTACTTACTTGGAGACCTAGGAAATGACTGACCACCATTTGTGTTCATGAGTCCTGTCTCCCTGTGACCCAGACCTAGGCCAATACTCTATTATCTGGTCACCATATTCCTCAACTCTACTGATGAGGGGTATCATAACATTGAAGTCCCTGAGTATCAATACCATGCTAGAACCTGTGTCAATAGTCTCAACATGTTGGCATATTTCTTCTTCTCTGGTGTATAGTTACCTGAGTAAATCATTATACACTTGCCATGGTGTTGCAGGTAACTTCTTCCTGGAGACCTGGCCACTTCTTTAGTCAGTAGGTTCAGTATCTGAAAAACTGGCTGAAGTTTGGAAACCAGGTAAGATATTGTGAGTTTTATGGAGTGACTGCCCTTAGCATCCTAATAATTCATCCTTGATGTCATTTGTTACAGATTGGGAATAAGCCTTGTTGGTTTCCCATCTTCCTGGCTTTTGAGAATATTATGTTGTATTAACTATCACCCTAGGTCTCTGTGGATTAGGCTCTCCTGACAGTTACTCTGCACCTTTCCATCATTGTGCCTACTGTGCTTTTGACCTGTGAGTGCTCCCACCTGGCCTCTCTTTTATCAGGCTCCTATCATCCCCATTGCTTTTAAGAAGCCTCATTCTCTAATAATATGTACCATTATTCTAGAGGAGAGCCACAACTGAACTTCTCAGTGATGTAGCTGCCCCTCCTACAGTTACAATCCTTAATACTTTTGTAGTTGGTGTATCTTCTGGTCATTCTGTGGCTATCTCATGGGCTCTTTAGCCTTGCGTGGTATAATCACTCTCACATGCTCACTTCTTTCTTTTGATCCTTCTTGTATTCTTTGTCATACATGATAGTTTTGGCATGTCTACTTCATTTAGTTGGGCCATAATTTTTTTCAAAGTTTGCAAGAGCTATCCTAACGTCATATTAACATGGGGGTCCTTGCCAGGATACTAATCCATAGGAAAATGCTTTAATATTAATAAACTTTCCCTTGTCCAACTTTATGTTCTATCTCCCTGTTTCAAAAGCCTCAGGATTCAGACCTACATGTATTTTCCTGACACTCATAGGTTCATATTGGCTAGTTCCTGCAGTTCCTTTGGGTTTAGTTCTTTTTTTCTTTTAACAGAGGCAATACTTCCCTGGCTAGGTTTTATTGTGACTTAAATGGATTTCAGTTAGTTAGCCAGGAAGAAAGCAGAGAATATATTGTAAGAGTAGAATGAGTTGTCTTGCAAGGCAGAGGATAAAATTGCCTTTGATCAAGGAAGGCATACTAACCTTTAACAGGGAGAAACAGGTTATTTTTGCAGGTCCAGAGAGTTCAGGGAAATCTGAAGACTCAGGATTTTCCAGTTTCAGATTTCTACGAAGTAATATCTACTATAAATGTTTTTCCTCATGATTTTCAATAAAATTATGCTTTTACTATCAAAATAAAACTTTAAAAAGATTATTTTATAAGTACCATAGATGGCTCAAATTAAATTGGATTGTATCCTGAAACTCTTTTTGGAACTCAGAATAAATTAATATACCCCATAAAATCTTTGTTATAATTAGAGTTAGGTTTTTTTTAAATGACTTTCCTAACTTATAATCTATTTTCAATATAATTTCTTTGCTGATGATTTTCACATATTCATATTACCATATTGTACCTTTATAGCAATAATTTAGCTATCTATGGGAATTTCTATTTTGAATTATTTACCATTACCTCAAAATTAACATGGCTTAATTTATAAATCTCATCTTATTTCCCAAATAGGCTAATTTCTTCATTTTTGAAATGACTTTCAATAGAGTCTGCATTCTACCAATTCATTCAGTTTAAAATTATGGCATCATCTTTGATTGTATCCTTCTGGTGTCTCCCAGTCTCTCATTAGTGCTGTTCTCACACTTCTTGACAAGTTCTGAGTTTCTAAATGGGGATGGAGGTGGGGAGTGGAGAACTAGGAGCTGATATCTTATTGGAAAGGGCTAAGGAATTTACCTAGAAATTTCACTTGCAGAACAAATTTACTTGAGTTAAATGTTTATTTTGGTTGGGTTTGGGGGAACTGGTGGAGATTATGAAGGATTTCCTTTAAAAACCACCCAAACCACCAATTTCATTGCTTCTTTATCCTTTTAATTTTTCTTCCCACTCTTCTAAAACTGGTCTTCATAGACTACCTTAGCGGCTTTCTAGATTGTCCTCTAATAGTCCCCTTTGTGTGACATTAAATATATCTTTCTGAAACTTGCTACTATATACTGATCTTCTTTGGACGATTTTATTTCTTTACTTCTCAAACTAGTTACATATGTGACTTTCTGATATACCATATAAATTACATTATATATTTCTATAACATTATAAAATCACTTCTATAAAGTTAGTAAGAGATTATATTTGGAGCATCTGGCTGGCCCAGTGGGAGCAGGTGACTCTTGATCTTGGGGTTGAGTTTGAGCCCCACATTGGGCATAAAGATACTTAAAAATAAAATCTTTTAAGGGATCCCTGGGTGGCGCAGCGGTTTGGCGCCTGCCTTTGGCCCAGGGCGCGATCCTGGAGACCCGGGATTGAATCCCACGTCGGGCTCCCGGTGCATGGGGCCTGCTTCTCCCTCTGCCTGTGTCTCTGCCTCTCTCTCTCTCTGTGACTATCATAAATAAATAAAAATAAAAAATAAAAAAAAATAAAATCTTTTAAAAATGAGATTATATTTTAAAGCTAATTCTTATGGTTTAAACTATTTTTCTTGAATTAAGGAAACAATTCGTGTCAATACTGGGAAAGCAGTTTTCTCCTGTCTTTAAGATAATTAGTGGGTTACTAAAATAGTCAATGGGTTAGTTTTTGTAACGATAACTATACATTATAACATAATTTCCTTATGTCTGGGAAATATATGTTACTATAAAGGAATTGAGAGCCATTGTGAAATTAATTGTACTTTGCAAACACATAAGTCCCAGTTAAGAGAAAAAATTACTACTTTGTTGAGACTTTGAATGGCTATTATACATGCAAAACTTTAAATGTGCCAACATATTTATTAAAGAGAAGTAGAATCAAACAATTCCATATAGACTTTAATAGTTTTGAAAAGTATATTTATATGTAGAATTTATTTTTAATTGCAGAGAGGAAAAAAGAATAATGTGACATCCACTAAATTCATGATTCTCTGAAGAGTTAAATTTGAAGCATGCAATTATAATTTTTATATTTTATAATTTTTATATATTAAAAACCTACATACCTTGTGTCTTGACCTATATATTCAGTGATCATGCAGGAAAAATTAAAAACAAAACAAAGTATTTCAAGAAAGTGAGGAGTAAATTAAAAAAGATAAGGGGCTGCTACCTTTTCCTTCCATCTTTTTACTGCCTTATTTAATGCTTATTCTCTTAGATTGTAGTACAGACATGCTTTTCTAAATGAAAAAAATCCTATCTAGGTTACTATGCTTCTGCATGTAAAAAAATTTGGTCTAATACCCCCTGTATGAAACCCTGTTTCAAAGTTTGTAAAGATATTATTAAAAAAATAGGCATTTCTTTTCCAGATGAATAGGAACAGAGGATATGTTGAAAATAATATATAAATATAATATGTACAATAAAATTTCATAATATTTTATAAGTTAAGTCTTCAAATGTTAAAGGTTAAAAAAACAAAATTCTGACTAATTTGGGAAATAGTCATATTATTTTCTTAAAGAAACTTAAAAATTTTATTAAAGGAGTAATTTAAAAACCTATACTAATTTTTTTTTATATTATTTACCCTGGCAACATCTGGTTTAGCTTATTGTAAGAAAAATCTTTAGGTAAAATTTAAATGTTCCGTTAAAATAGTTTTCAATTACAATTGACATTTCATCACCCTATTTTTAATCATTTAGTTTTCTAAGTTTATTAATCAATAATACCTGTTACATAAGAATGGCTTTTCACATTAGCTTATACTACCAATTTGACTATTAAAGTACTTTCTCATAAGCTGTGGATGAATTTTCATATTTTCCTACTTATCTTAACTTCTTTTACATATTCAGAAATTTTATACATATGTATATATATATATATATTTTTTTTTTTGTTAAAGGAGTAAAAACGATATATTTTAGCTTTGATTTAGTACTTGCATAGCTATCCTCACATAAGTTAACAATTGTAATCCTTTTTCCTTCTGCACAGCATCTGTTAACATACTGTAGCATTCACTTTGGCAAAAATGTTTTAGAGTGTGAATTATTTTGAAACTTAATCTGTATCTGAAATTCAGGTCTACCACTAACACTTGTATAAAACCTGGGGCAAATTCCTTAACTTCTATGTTTCTATCTCTGTTAACTGACGAATAATAAGTGCATCTGAGGATTTTTGTCATGATGCAATAAAATAATATGTGTAATATATCTAGCACAGTACCATTACAGAATTGGTAGAAAAGATTATTTACCAAAGATAAATAATAATTGTTAATACTATTTTATTCTTTTATGTTAAATATGATATTGGTAACACTGAATAGAAGTCTGTCACAGACTTCC
The DNA here is from genome assembly GCF_053574225.1 of Canis aureus. Lineage (NCBI taxonomy): Eukaryota > Metazoa > Chordata > Mammalia > Carnivora > Canidae > Canis > Canis aureus. The sequence goes on along the minus strand of NC_135646.1, from coordinate 10,093,128 downwards.
AAATTCATTCCTTTTAAGCATTTTTGTCATTTTGTTAGATAATGACTTGAATAATTTTGTGGTTGCTTTCTAAAATTATCAGTGTGATTTCCTTAATTCAGATTATATACAAACAAATATGGAAATTAGAGCATGATTATGGCCATTTCTGATGTTCTGTTGTATGCATATTTTGTGTTATATATTTTAAAGTACTCATATGGCCATAAAGATGATACAAAACTCTCAACCTCTTTATGGGCTAATCTGTATTTTGATTCACTTAATTAAAAAATGATCTTAACTCATATCTTTCTAATGTCATCCACCAATGATTATATAAAGTAGATCATAGTTTATTAAATATAATGATAAAATATGAAAAGGAGAGAAAGGGTCCCTTTAACTCTGACATGACAGTGTATATGTATCTTGTGTTATGCCACACTGGGCGTGCTTATGGGGCAGTTCAAGAGCAGTTAGATGCACTTACATATAGATACTTCGCATTAATTAGAGTAAGTTTAGCTGCATCTTATATATTTGCATATTGCTCTACAGTGGTCATTATTATTTTTTGTGCCCCAGCATCATTGTGAGTCCAGCATTAATCAGGGATCTGGTTGACATTTTGCTAGTAATTGTGAATCTTACATTAGGATGTTAAATAAGTCTATTAATCAGACATAAAGTTGCTAAAAAAGGAAATTAGTTTTACATTTTCTTTAGAGTTTGAAAATATGGAAGGTAATAAAAAGTCTATAACCATGTGCAAATGGGAATTTTAATGCCTATAACTTGATAATGTTGAATGTCTTCAGCAGTTGAAATAATTCATTAAAAATCCCTGGGGAAATATATTAATCAAAATATTTTTTCATAATACCCTGCCATGTTAAATACATAAGGATTAAGATAACTTGTTTATAATTCTGTTCTGAGTAGAAAATCAAATAAATAGAAATACTTACATAATTTCACTAAATATATTCTGTTTACATAAAAAGAAATAAATGTGAATCAGAATAAAAGTAATTAAGAAATACTAATTATTCTCAGGTTTTAAACTATACTATTTATCTTGAATTATGCATAAGCATGGATCATTTAGAAAATACAAAAATGAGATTGCAGGGAAAACATACTAAGGATTTTAGAACATTTTGAAAACTTTAGTCAATATATGTGTTATTTATATATAGTTAAAAGTAACACTTTATTAAAAATTGTGAATTGAATATACCATAATTTAAAAATAAATATGTTTAAGTAATATTTATTTAATTTAAATATATCATGTGTATATTTGATGCAAATATATAAATTTATATGATAAATATATAATATATTTGCTTTTTCATTTGGCATGTTTCTAAGATTCTTCTGTGTTGCTATATGTGGCTATATTTCATTTCACAATATTTACTTTTCTGTCCTTTTATTAACACATAGTCAATTCATTTCAAAAGTCTTGGTTTAATAAACAATACTTCCATGAATATTCTTGTATATCCCCAATTGCACATATGGAAGATTTTCTGTAAGGTATAAATATAGGAGTGAAATTGCTGTGTTACTGGGGATAAGGATTTTACTGTATAGTGCCCTATTTTCCAAATTAGTTGAATATGTTTATAAACCCACATGCAGAATTTCTATTACTTTTTCCTTTCTAGCACTTGGTATTCCAATATTAATTTTTGTCAGTCTAATTAGTAAAATATGTTATTATATGTTTATTTATTTATTTATTTTTATTTTATTATTATTTTTTTTATTGGTGTTCAATTTACCAACATACAGAATAACCCCCAGTGCCCGTCACCCAATTACTCCCACTCCCTGCCCTCCTCCCCTTCTACCACCCCTAGTTCGTTTCCCAGAGTTAGCAGTCTTTACGTTCTGTCTCCCTTTCTGATATTTCCACACATTTCTTCTCCCTTCCCTTATATTCCCTTTCACTGTTATTTATATTCCCCACATGAATGAGAACATATAATGTTTGTCCTTCTCCGACAGACTTACTTCACTCAGCATAATACCCTCCAGTTCCATCCACGTTGAAGCAAATGGTGGGTATTTGTCATTTCTAATAGCTGAGTAATATTCCATTGTATACATAGACCACATCTTCTTTATCCACTCATCTTTCAATGGACACCGAAGCTCCTTCCACAGTTTGGCTATTGTGGACATTGCTGCTATAACATCGGGGTTAACATATTAATTTTTCTGATTAACACTTATATTGAACATGTTCTCTTTTATTTATGGGTTATTCATATGTTAGCTTCTGTAAAATGTCATTTCATAAACTGACTTTTCCAACTACGTTGTTGGTCTTTTTAAGTATATTTGCAATGTTTCTTAGATAATTCCCTGATCAGTCATATGAAGGCCAGTAGCTTGTCCCAGATGATGACTTATATTTATTTCCTCATAGTACCTTTTAATGAGTAGTTCTTCATTTTGTCATGTTTTATATCTGAAATATAAAGAATTTTATTTAAAAATCCACAAAGTTCTTTATTTTAATGTAGTCAAATTTATTAATACTTTCTTTTATGGAAGACTTATTGACAGTTGCTTTAGAGATCCTTTCCTATACCAAGGTGAGAATGCTTGCTTGTATATTTCCTTCTATTTGCATATTATTTATTTTTCCCATTAGCAAATATTTTAGTGCATAATTCCTAAACACATAGACATGCTCTTACTTCACACAATATAATTATTTAAATCAATAAATCAATAATAAGGGACACCTGGGTGGTACAGATGATTAAACATCCGACTCTTGGTTTTGGCTCAGGTGGTGAGCTTATGATTATGAGAGCGAGCCTGCCTTGGGGTCAGGCCCACACTAAGTGTGGAATCTGCTTGAGATTCTTTCTCCCTGTGCTCTCTCTCTAAAATAAATAAATCAACCTTAAAAAAATGAAATCATCACTTATGCAATACTTTTATTTAATCTACAGAATTTATTTAAGTTTTAGTGTGTTCCACTAATATCTGTAATTTTTTAGACTAACCTTTTTTTTGAGATAGTTGTAAATTCATGTGCACCTGTAAGAGATAATAAAGAGATGTTGTACATTCTTTATCTGCTTTCTTCCAACGGTAACATCTTGAAAAACCAAAATATAATCTGGATATTGACATTGATGCAAAGTATGGGACAGTTCCATCACCACAGGGTTTCCTGGTGTTGTCCTTTTATACTCATACCCATTTCCCTCTACCCTACTTCCTCCAGTTCCCAGCCTTAGACAACCACTAATCTGCTCTCCATCTTTTATAATTTTGTCATTTCAAGGTTGTTATTTGAATGTAGTCATATGGCATTTAACTTTTGGGGGTGACTTTTACACTCAGCGTAATTCCCTTTATTTATTTTATTTTTTTTTAAGATTTATTTATTCATGATAGACAGAGAGAGAGGCAGAGACACAGGAGGAGGGAGAAGCAGGCTCCACGCCGGAGCCCGACGTGGGACTCGATCCCGGGACTCCAGGATCGCGCCATGGGCCAAAGGCAGGCGCCAAACCACTGAGCCACCCAGGGATCCCCCATAATTCCCTTTATATTAATCCCAAGCTGTTGCATGGATAATAGTTTTTCCTCTCTTTAGTGCTGAGTGGTTGCAAATTCTTTTAAAAATATTTGGCAGAATTCTCTAATGAAACCATCTGGGGGTGCTTGTGTGACTCAGTCAGTTAAGCCTTCCACTCTTGATTTTGGCTCAGGTCAGGATCTCAGGGTCCTGAGTTGGAGCCCTGCACTGGGCTCCATGCTCAATGTGGAGTCTGTTTGTCCCTCTCCCTCTGCTTCTCCCCCTGCTCATGCTCTCTCTCTCCCTCTCTTTCTCTCTCTCTCAAATGAATAAATAAAATAATTAAAAATCTTAAAAAAAATAAAAGAAACTATTTGGGCTTGAGGATTTTTTTTAAATTATAAATTCAATTTCTTTAATGGTTTTAGGACTATATTATTTCATTTTAATTGAGTTTTTGTAGTTTGTGTTTTCTGAGGAATTTGTCCATTCTAAATAGCTAAATTTGTGACTGTGGATAAAGTTGTTTATAGTATTCCCTGATACTTTTAATGACTGCAGGATCTATAGTGGTATTCTCCATTCCATTCTTGATATTTGTTATTTGTGTCTTCCCCCCTTTTATTTTTGTCAATCTTGGTAGATAGAGTTTTTAAAATTTTACTACCTTTTGGATCTATTTGCTGTTTTTTCTCTAGCTCCTTTATGTGTAAGGTTAGCTTTTGTATTTGAGTTCTTTCCAGTTTTTGAATGGATGCTTATATTGCGATGTATTTCCCCCTTAGGACTGCTTTTGCTGCATCCCAAAGATTTTGAATGGTTGTATCTTCATTCTCATTAGTTTCCATGAATCTTTTTAATTCTTCCTTAATTTCCTGGTTGACCCTTTCATCTTTTAGCAGGATGGTCCTTAACCTCCACGTGTTTGAGGTCCTTCCAAACTTCTTGTTGTGATTTAGTTCTAATTTCAAGGCATTATGGTCTGAGAATATGCAGGGGACGATCCCAATCTTTTGGTATCGGTTCAGACCCAATTTGTGACCCAGTATGTGGTCTATTCTGGAGAAAGTTCCATGTGCACTTGAGAAGAATGTGTATTCAGTTGAGTTTGGATGTAAAGTTCTGTAGATATCTGTGAAATCCATCTGGTCCAGTGTATCATTTAAAGCTCTCGTTTCTTTGGAGATGTTGTGCTTAGAAGACCTATCGAGTGTAGAAAGAGCTAGATTGAAGTCACCAAGTAAAAGTGTATTATTATCTAAGTATTTCTTCACTTTGGTTATTAATTGCTTTATATATTTGGCAGCTCCCACATTCGGGGCATATATATTGAGGATTGTTAGGTCCTCTTGTTGGATAGATCCTTTAAGTATGATATAGTGTCCCTCTTCATCTCTCACTACAGTCTTTGGGGTAAATTTTAGTTTATCTGATATAAGGATGGCTACCCCTGCTTTCTTTTGAGGACCATTTGAATGGTAAATGGTTCTCCAACCTTTTATTTTCAGGTTGTAGGTGTCCTTCTGTCTAAAATGAGTCTCTTGTAGACAGCAAATAGATGGGTCCTGCTTTTTTATCCAGTCTGAAACCCTGCGCCTTTTGATGGGGTCATTAAGCCCGTTCACGTTCAGAGTTACTATTGAAAGATATGAGTTTAGTGTCATCATGATTTTACTACCTTATGAATATTATTTGAATAATATCTTTATTATTTCCTTTATTCTTCTTCTAGCTTTGGGTTTCTTAATGCTTTTCTTTTTCTACTCTCTTTAGGGGGAAACTTAGATTAGTGATTCAAGACATCTTCTGTAATGTAAGCATTTAGTGCTATACATATCCCTCTCAGCCTGCCTTAGCTGCACCTCACATATTGTGTTATGTTGTACTTTCATTTTTATTCAATTCTATATAGTTTTTATTTCCTTTGAGACTCCCTTTTGGACCCTGGATTATTCAGAAGTGTGTTGTATAATTTCTACACATATCAGAGATTTCCCTTTATCTTTTTGCTATTGATTTCTGGTTTGATTTGATTATGATCAGAGAATACATTACCTTTTTTATGCTAGGTTAGACCTGTGTTGTCATATTTTTTGGGGGGTGGGAGGTAGTAAAATATCCTGCTGCACTGTTTCTCCAGTCTTGGCATTTCTAATGAGTTTTTCTTCTTATTTCCACTCTTTGGAGTTTCACTTTGGCTGTGTCTTGCATTATTTTAGGATTTATAGTTATTTGCAGGGAAAATAGGAAGAGAGATGAATCTGTACTGTACTGTCTAATTTGGACTGGACATCTCCGTAAAATTTTGCTTCCCAGTTTAAAAAATTTCATTACCTTGAAATCAGTTTTTAAAAATGTGGAATGAAGTAGTAATTAATTATTTTGGGTCTCATTAAGATAATTGTTTGTCCCAGCACAATTTACATTATGGCTTTTCTTTTTCCCAAAGGTCTGCAGCGTAAGCTCTGTCATTTGGTTTACATGGGTTTCTAGATATATGTGGCTTTGTTTTATATTACGTTTCATTGTTGAGTTTTTTTTTACTCCTGTGGCAGTACCATACTTTTTAATAAGTTCTTTTTATGTTATTCAGAAGTATTGTAGTTATCTTATAATTCTCTTCACATTTTAAAATAGGCTTGTGAAACTTCTAAAAAAATATCTAGGGACTTTTTTTGAAGTAATAATTTTTTGATCTATGTAATGATAATTAGCATCTTTATAGTACTGAGTATTTTGATGTATAAATGAACATGGTTTATCTCCCCATATATTTAGATTTTCTTTGATATCTTTCAATAACATTTTAATACTTTCTTTGAGATCCTGTACATGTATTTGTTAAATGTAATTCCAAGTGCTTTATAACTTTTACTATCATAAATGATATTTCCAAGTAGTTAAAATAAATAATCTGTCCCTTTGTTGGCTTTGAGGCTTCGTTCAACAGAAATCAAGAAGGAGCCCATAAGCTCAGTGCAAGATCAACCTTCTGACTCCATGCCTCCTCTACAGCAGGAGTGGAGAGGGAACTCTCAAACTTGGAGTAAGATCAGACCTCTGCAGGACACCATTGGCAGGAGACAACCGAATGCCCAAGCACACAGAATAAGACTGTCCATCTACACAGGATATGCTTCTGTCAGCAGGAGCCAAATGGGAGATTCTGAGTAACACATGTTCCTGGTCAACCCATCCTTGATCCTGTCTTTCTTCAACACTCCTACCCTGTATCTGTGTTCTTTTTGTGTTTATAAGAAGTTCAGGACTCCTAGTTCTTTTACTCCAGAATTCTAATTCTCCCTAAATTACCTTATAGAACTTTTTCTGACCCATTTTCTTCATACTTTTTCTGAGTCCTGAAACTTTTTCTTGTACTGTTCGCAACTCAAGATCACTGGTCAGCAAAATCCTCTGTGTTTTTAACTTCTACTGTGAATGTTGCCTTCTCCTTCTGTGCTAATGGAAATCTAGCTTTTCCCTAGTTATAGTTTCTCCTGTAGCTGGTGGCTAATAGTAAATATTAAACAATGTGCTCTTTGGAAAGAGAAATAAGCAAAAACCTTGATTTGTTGTACTTTCCAGTTTTTGTGCTATAAATGCATCAAAGTCATTCATTTACCATCATAATTTGGCAAATGTGGAGTTGGGAAGTGATGTCCACAGTCAGCAATTATAAACTAGTATGAGCTAGGGTTTCCTGGATGGGCAGTGGCTAGGTGTCTGACTCTTGGTTTTGGCTGAGGTCATGATCTCAGGGTCCTGGGACTGAGCCCCACAATGGGTACCATGTTCAACAGGGACTCTGTTTAGAGTCTTTCTGCCCCTTTTCTTCATGCATACGTGTTTTCTCTCTCTGTGTGTCTCAAATAAATCTTAAAAAAGGAAACAAGGTAGTATGAGCCAGCTTGGGCTCACCCTGTCTTGTAGCACTTTTAAACGTAACTGTTTTCTCTCCACTCAACTATAACATCGGACCTGGAGTTGAGATAAATGTCCTCTGTGCTTCTCATTTGTGCTTTCAAGTCCTTTCCCCTCCTTTCTTCATGAACACACTCTACCTTGAATATTGTATCATCAGATTATCCTACGTACTATAACTTTTTAATATATGCACTTTTTCTCAGGTCACTGTTTTTTGTAAGTTTAAAAAAATCATCCCTGTGACATTGTCACTTTCTTAAAAAATGATTCCTGCTATAGTTTTTTATAAAGTATTTTTTTAATTTTTCATAATTTATAATTCTTTATAACTCCGGACTTTCAGTTCCTTGATAGCCTCTCTTTTAGTGATTTTGTTTCATTCTCAGTCATTCACTTTCTGGTTATTTTTTAGGCCTTGATGTTGGCGATAGCTGCCACATTTTTAATTTCTTTTGCTACTTGAACCTCATCTCCCTGAACCCTGCATGTTGAGGTGTTCCAGAGCTCAGTTCTAGGGCCTTTTCTGTTTGCCATCATCACTCCATAGGTGATCTCATCCAGTCTCATGGTTTTAAATTACCTATATGTTAACAACTCCTTACTTCACATCTTCTACTGAGATCTCTTTCTAAAGTCTGGTTTTGTATATCCAACTACATGCTTGACACATGCAGTTGGATATCAATTCTCCACTAAAATTCTGTCTTCTGATGTTATCTCTATCTTAATTATTGGAAACTACATTCCTCTCTAGTTACTTAGCCAGAAAACTGGAGTTATCCTTGAGTCACTTCTGTCTTATACACTTCACATCAGATATGAAAATAAATTATTTTGGGTCTATCTTTGAAAGATATCCACACTTCCATCTTTCCTTGCCACTAACACTATTAATGTCTGTTCTTTAGTTTTTGGTTTCATCATCTCTAATTTGGATTATCGCAGTAGTGTTTTAACTGGTCTCTTTGCATTGTCTTTGTTTTCTTCTAGTCTTCTTTAAACACAGAAGCCAGTGATTTTCTTAAAACATAGGTCTATCCATAACATTTCTCTGCTTAAAATTTTCTAGTGGCATTCTATCAAGTGAAGTCATTATGGCCTCTGATACTATACATGGTATGGCCTTATTTTAACTCTCTGACCTCATTTCCTGCTATTCTCCCATTTTTTTACTTAATTCTGGCCACACTAGCCACCTACCTATTTGTAGAACACTCTAGACATGCCCCTACCTCTAGGCTTTTTACTTTGAGGTTTCCTTTGCCCTCATTCTTCCTTCAGATATCCAAATGACTCATCCCCTTATTTCTTTCAAAACTTTAATAAAATATCTCCTGGTAAAGAGACTGTCCATAATCATCCAATCTAAATTTTACTAATCTAAATGTTAATGCTACCCCTCATTCCTTGATCCTTTCTCAGTCTCTTTCCTGCTTTTTCCCCCTCTCCATACATGTCTTACATATCTTTCTATTACATATTTGTGTTTTACTTATTATTAACCTGTTTATTGTACCTCTTTTCCTCTAGAATGTAAGCTCTATGAAAGCAGAGATATTTATCTGTTTTATTTACTCTTATATCTCCAGTGCCAAAAACATGACTAGCAAATAGTATTTATAAATATATGTATTCGAATGAATGTATATGTGAAAAAAGTTACTTGTTATAGACATGACATGCTGTAGACATGAAATTGATTAAGTAAAATTTTTTATTGTTTATAATATCATCTATGAATAATGATAATTGTGATTTTCCTTTTCCAAACCTGCAAAACAGTATATACATTTATCTTTGTGCATAGTCTAGGACCTCTAGAAAGTTGTTGAGTGAAAGTGGTTGGAATGGGCATTTTTATTCTGTTCTTGATTTTAAAGGGAACAAATCTGATATTTCAACACGAGCAAATGATATTTACTATAAGTCTTTGGTAGATGTTCTTTATCAGACTAAATAGGTTAACCTTTGCTTCCATGTTTGCTGTGTTTGTTTATTTGTGCTTTATCATGAGTTAGTGTTAACTTTGGTAAAAATAAATGAAGGGCAAACTTTTTTATCATGTTCAAGTGTTAAAATTTATTTTATAATGAATGAATATTGAATTTTCTGTTTTGAGATGATTTTCTCCATTAATATTTTAATGTGATAAGTAATATTATAGAATTTCTAATGTTAACATTCTCTTTCATTCTTGGTACAAAACTAAACATTCATTATGTGTTATTGATTTATTCATTGGACCTAATTCACTGTTTTTTAAAGGATGCTTGCTTCTATTTTATGAATAAAATGGCGTTTATTTTCTCTTTTTAGTCACTGTCTTTTTATAGCCTTATTATTATTGAGTGATTTGGGTGAATATTTCCTATTTATTTATTTACACATTTTAATTTATATTCCAGTTAGTTAACATGCAGTACAGTATTAGTTTCAGGTGCAGAATTTAGTGATTCAGTACTTCTATACAACATCTGGTCCTCATCACAATTGTACTCCTTAATCCTCATCACTTTTTTCAACCATCTCTGCGCCAACCTCCCCTCTGGTAACCATCAGTCAGTTTGTTCTCAGTTAGTTAAGACTGTTTCTTGGTGACTGGTGCGAGATTATATCTCATTGTAGTTTTGATTTTTATTTCACTGATGAGAAGGGTTGTTGAGCACCTCTTCAGGTGTTTGTTGGCCATATGCATGTCTTTAGAAAAATGTTTATTCATGTCTTCTGCCCATTTTTAAATTGGATTATTCATTTTTGGGGGTGTTGAATTTTATAAATTCTATATAGTTTGGATACTAGCCATTATGTTATTTGCAAATATCTTCTCTTATTCTGGAGGTTGCCTTTTATTGTTTCTTTCACTATGCAGAAACTTTTTATTTTGATGAAATCCCAATAGTTTGCTTTTGCTTTTGTTTCTCTTACCTTAGGAAACATATCCATGGCTAATGTGAGAGATGTTACTGGCTGTGTTCTTTTCCAGGATTTTTATGGCTTCAGGCTTCACATTTAGATCTTTAATCCGTTTTGAATTTATTTTTGTGTATGGTATAGGAAAGTGCTCCAGTTCCATTCTTTTGCATGTTGCTGTCCAGTTTTCCCAACACCATTAGTTGAAGAGAGTCTCTCTCCCATTGGTTATTATTTTATGCTTTGTGGAAGATTAATTGACCATAGAGTTTTGGGTTCATTTCTGGGTTTTCTATTCTGTTCTATAGATCTAGGTGTCTGTTTTTGTGCCAGTACCATACTGTTTTGATCACTACAGCTTTGTCATATAACTTGAAGTCCAGAACTATAATGGCTCCAGCTTTTCTTTTCCTTTTCAGTGTTCGTTTGGCTATTTGGGGTCTTTTTGTGGTCCCATTCAAATTTTAGAATTGTTTGTTCTAACTCTGTGAAAAATTTTGTTGGCATTTTGATAGGGATTGCATTAAATGTGTAGATTGCTTTGGGTAGTATAGGCATTTTAACAATATTTGTTCTTCCAATCCATGCATGGATGGAATGTCTTTCCATTTCTTTGAGTCATCTTCAGTTTTTAAAATCAGTGTTTTATGGTTTTCAGAGTACAGATCTTTCACTTCTTTGGTTAGGTTTATTCCTAGGTATCTTATGATTTTTAGTGCAATTGCAAATGAAATTGGTTCCTTGATTTCTCTTTCTGCTGCTTTATTATTGATGTATAAATGCAACAGGTTTCTGTACATTGATTTTGTATTCTGATTTTACTGAATTTTGTTATCAGTTCTAGCAGTTTTTTAGTGGAGTCCTTGGAGTTTTCTATATAGAGTACCATGTCATCTTCAAATAGTGAAAGTTAGACTTCTCCTTTGCTGTATGGATGTATCTATTCATTTAGTTTATTTACATTCTTTTTCTATTTCAAATAATCTCATGGGGCCATTCCTGTAATTAAAAATTATGTTCATGTCTCTGATTATTTCCTTAGGAAAAGCCTAAAGAATTGGCATTATTGGGTCAAAGAATATAAATAGGTGGTTGTTCTAGCCTTTGTTTTGAAAGTGAAATGTAAATAAATCCTCTTTAAAAAGCTGTTTCTTTTATTCATGTTCTTTGTACATATTTTTTCTTTACCTCAAACTTCTCTTTTTCTAAATAATGCTTTGTCTTGTGGTCCATTTTCGGTTACATATCTACTTCTTTCTTTGATTAGTATTTACTTAGTACATCTCTTCATTCCTTTATTTTCAATATTTCTGTAATTTGTTTAGTTCTCTCTGGTAAAAAATGACATATAGATGATAATGTCTTTTATTCATTCCCTATATATATATTTATATATAAATAAATATATATTTATATATAAATAAAATATTTGGTTTGATATTTAGTGCTGTTTTTAACCTAACCAAAGGGACAATATTCTTCTTATTTTATAAAGGCAGTTTCTAAAGAGAATGCTTATTTAGATTTATCTACAAATTTATCTCATTTTTCTGACTGCTTTTAAGATTTCATCTTTGTCCAGCAGTTTGTTCATAATAGGTAAAATATTATTTCATGAAATATATTATGATTCCTGTATTTGAGTAGCATTTCTTTTGTCATATCTTAAGTCTCCTACTCATTATTGCAGTAAATAATGCCTTTTTTGAATTTAAAAAATTTTGTTCTACCCAGAGCTTCAGTTAGATGTAAGTTATACTGTCTCATTCTGTCTTACATTTTCTAACTTCTTTTTCAAATTTTTAATATTCTTATCTCCCTGTGCTGCATTCTCAGAAATTTCTTCATTCTTCTAGCTCTCTATATAAAGATTTTTAAAAAATCTTTTCTTGTGCTTTTATATGTGAATAGTTTTATACTTCTAAAGGCTACATTTGGTTCTTTTAAGACTATTCTTGACAATTATTGCTAGTTCCTTATTGCTTGTACTTGTTTGTGTGTGTATACTTTTTATTTATTTAAGTGTTACTAAGATTCTGCTTCTCTATCTTATGGTGGTCCTCAGGATTGCAATCTTTCAGGATTGCAGCTCTGGTTTTGGCATTTATCATCAGAGCAACCCATCTTTTACATATATTTATTGTTAATAGCATATGTAAGCTATATATGTTTTTTTTTCTTATTTTTGCTTCATCTCACTGTTGAGTGCAACAGTGTAATAAAATTATTTTTTACTTAGGTTTTAGTGGAAAAAATTTTCAAAGTATGTAGTCATATGTTGCTGCAATCAAAATATTGAATATTTTGATTTTATTATTTAATTTTAGTATTATGATCCTTTTTAATACGCTTTTTGAGAGAATATAAGTAAATGGTAATCTATTTTTAATTTGTGAAGTAAAATCATAACAAATTTAAATACTTTATTTGGACTTAAGATATTTTATATCCCATGGATAATATCATCTTTTTATTAGAGTTGTCTTAGGATGAGAGGCGAAAAAGAAAAAAAAACAGATGAGTTTGGGAAGTACATTTACTTTGTATAGGGTCTGTAAGAGTTTAAGTAATGTCAAAAAGGAGCGTTAGATTTGGATAGCAAATCTCATGATAGTGGATACTTAGTAGTAGAAAAATAGGTTTAATATTCCATGGTATACTTAGCCATTAGAAACGATGAATACCCACCATTTGCCTCAATGTGGATGGAACTGGAGGGTATTATGCTGAGTGAAGTAAGCCAATCAGAGAAGGACAAACATTATATGGTTTCATTCATTTGGGAAATATAAAAAATAATGAAAAGGGATTAAAGAGAAAAAGAGAGAAAATGAGTGGGAAATATCAGTGAGGAAGACAGAACATGAGAGACTCCTAACTCTAGGAAACGAACAAGGGGTAGTAGAAGGGGAGGTGGGCGGGGGCTTGGGGTGACTGGGTGACAGGCACTGAGGGGGGCACTGGGTGTTATGCTATATGTTGGCAAATCGAACTCCAATAAAAATATACAAAATAAAAGACAAAATTAGGTTTATAAACTGTATGCAGTTACTTTATTATTTCATCTATTCTCATTGGAGATTGATTCAATGCATACATGTGGGAGTCAGTGGGTAGGAATGTGGAAGAGTGGAAGAATCTTGGTTTTAAGGATTTCACATGTTAGATCAAATGGTTTTTATAACTTTGGCACATAAGTGTGTATGTACTACTTGAAAGGTAATGTGTCAAAATATTTTATTTAGTCATATACTAATGTTTATCATTTACGTTTAGGTAATTTATGAGTTAATTTTGTGAACTAAAATAATTCAACAAATTAGATTTTAATTATTAAATAAATTATCTTAATTTTGTTAATGGCTTATCTTAATAATTAGTAAATTATATTTTAATAAAGTATTAGATAAATAAAACACCAAATTTAATATTTAGGTAACATCTACTTACCAGATAGAAAATTAAGATATAAATTAGCATATTCACTAAGAAAGCTTGGCATTTATTTAATGGCTGTAAGACAATTTTTCAATATTAAATATCTTCTAAGACTTTTTAATCCAAGTTTTAGATTTATAGCAAAATCAAGAGGAAGGTACACAGATTTCTCATGTATCTTCTGCCACAACACATGAGTAGCTTCTCCCATTATCATCATCCTCAATGTAAGTGGTGTATTTGTTAGAAACAGTGAACCTACATTGACATATAATCAGCCAAGTCTGTAATTATGTTATGGTTTCCACTATATATGGTTTCCTATAATACATAGGTAGAACCTATATATTATATAGGTAGGACAAATGTATAATGAGAAGTATATCATCATAGTATCACATACAGTATTTTCACTGTTATAAAAATTCTTTGTGCTCCACTTATTTATCCTTCCATGTCCCCAACCCCTTGCAACCTCTGACCTTTATACTATCTCTATTGTTTATTCTTTTCCAGAATGTCATGTAGTTGCAATCATATAGTATGTAGTCTTTTTAAATTGGCTTTTTTTCACTTAATAATATACATTTTAGGTTCTTTCATGTCTTTCCATAGCTTGATAGCTCATTTATTCCTAGTGCTGAATAATATTCCATTTTCTGTATATATTACAGTATATCCATTCACCCACTGAGGAACCTCTTGGTTACTTCCAAATTTTGGCAATTATTAATGAAGCTGCTATAAACATTCATGTGCAGGTTTTGTGTGACAAGTTTTCACCTCTGTTGGGTAAATATCAAGGTCATGACTGTTGTATTGCATGGTAAGGAATATATTTATTTTTCTAAGAAACTGCCAAAATATTTTCCAATGTGGCTATACTATATTGCATTTCTACCAGCATAGAATAAGAGTTCCTGTTGCTCTACCAGCATTTGGTGATATCAGTATTCTGGATTTTGGCCATTCTAAGTAGTGTGTAATGGTATCTCATTGTTTTAATTTGCTTTTCCCTGATGACATATGATATGAAATATGTTTTCATATGCTTATTTGCCATCGTATATATTACTTTGTGAGAGGTCTGTTAATGTCATAGGTTTATTTAATTGGGTTGTTTGTTTTCTTATTGCTGGGTTTTAAGAGTTCTTTATATATTTTGGAGAAGTTTTTTTTTTATCAGATGTGTGTTTGGCAAATATTTTTCCTCAGTTTGTGGCTTATCTTAATTATTCTCTTCACATTGTCTTTTGCAGAGCAGAAGTTTTTCATTTTAATGAAATGAGTTATTTTTTTCATGGATCCATACCTTTGTTGTTTTATCTAAAAAATATGGCCATACTCAAGGTCATCTAGGTTTCTTCTTATGTCATCTGTTAGGAGTTTTATAGTCTTACATTTTACATTGAGGTCTATGATCCATTTTGAGTTAATTTGTGTGAGAGGTGCAGTGTCTGTGTCTAAATTCATTTTTTTTTTTGCATGTGGATTTGTCCAGTTGTTTTGGCACCATATGTTGAAAAGATTGTCTTTACTCCATAGTATTGCCTTGCTGTTTTGTCAAAGATGAGTTAGCTATATTTATGTGAGTGTATTGACATTTGTTCTTTTGTGAATACCATACTGTTTTAATTACTGTAGCTTTCAGTGTTGAAGTCAGGTAGTAGCAAGTCTTTAACTTTATTCTTCTACTTTAATGTTGTGTTGTCTATTCTGAGTCTTTTGCCTCTCTGTATTAATTTTAAAATTAGTTATTCAATAACTACAAAATACCTTGCCTGAATTTGAATGGTGTTGCATTAAATCTAAAAATCAATTATTAAAAAAATTGTTATAATTTCTTCCTTAATTGTTTGGAAGGGCTTACCAGTGGAACTTAACGGGATATAGTGCTTTCTGTTTTGAAATATTAATTATTGGTTTGATTTATTTAATACATATAGGCCTATTCAAATTGACATTTTTTGTCAGTTTGGCAATTATGCCTTTCACGTTGTTTAATTTCATCTAGATTTTCTATTTGTTGGGCATAGAGTTTATATTAATTTTTATTATCTTTCTAATGTCCATGTGATCTGCAATGATGTTCTTTTTCATTTCTGAGGTTAGTAATTGTGTCCTTTCTCATTTTTTCATAGTTAGCTTACTAAAGACTTATATCATCATTATTCATCTTTGAAAATAATCAGTTTTCAGTTTTGTTGATTTTTCTCCATAGATTTCCTTTTTTATATTTTAGTGATCTCTGCTCTAATTCTTACTTCTTCTGCTTGAGATTTAATCTGCTCTTTTTTTCTAGCTTTCTAAAGAACTTTAGAAAATTCATTTCGTTCTTTTTCTTTATAATATATATACTTAATGTTCTAAATTTCTTTCTAAGCATTCCTTTCACTGCATGCTACAAATTTTGGTAAGATATTTTCAAATTTCATTTAGTTCAAAATACTTTAAAAATTCTCTTGAGATTTTTTCTTTGATTCATGCATTATATAGAAGTGTATTGTTTAATCTTCATATAGTTTGGGATTTTTTTCAGATTACTAATTTGTTTTGAAGGCATACTGTATGCTGGTTGACGTTGGCATAGCAGTGAGTAAATCAAACACAATTCCTGCCTGTATTTGGCATATACTCTAAGCCTTAAAATCTAGCAATTGACAGAGAGATAGTTACAAAACAATTATTAAAGTTTCTCTGATGAAGAAATTATAGTATGTTAAAGGAACACAGAGAAGTATATAATTAAACTACATTTGAGGGATCCCAGAAGGTTTTCTGCATTAAGCAACATCTAAACTGAGGCCTCGGGAGGTTAGTAGGGAGCAAGCTAGGTAAAGAAGAGGAGAGTTTCCGGTAGCATGTACAAAGACCTAGAGGTCAGCCCAAAGGTTTTCATTATGGCCAGTAAAGCAGGCAAAGTGCATGCTGGTCCAGCTGACCTGGGCCAAGTCATGGAGGTCTTTTGAAACTATGCTGAACAAGTTAGCACTTTATCCTAAGCTAACTCCTCAGACTCTTACCGAAGAGGCTGTGCTTAGGAACGTTGTATCTGAAAAGATCATATTTTAGCTCACAAAAATTGAGTTAAAGTAGAGCAAATATATAAGCTGAGATGTAGGTCAGGAATAAATGCAGCATCTAGGTAAGAGATGGGTACAGTTTGGCTTAAAAAGTAACAGTGTAGGGAGGGGAGTTGACAGATTTGAAACTTAGGAGGCTAAATGGTGGGTCTTCTTGATAGGATTACTTATGTAGTATGTGAGAACAAGAAAGGAAATTCCAAATATTTTGACTTAAGTGGCAGAATTAGCAGTGTTCTCATTCATTAGAGAAGAAGAACAGGGTGAGGGAAGGATTTTGGAGGTAAGAATATTAGTTGGTTTGTGACTTGATGAAATTTGAGTGTCTGTGAAACATTTGAGTAAAAATTGCCTAATTTACCGTTATATACATGGGACTGGAGATCAGGGTAATAGAGAAATTCACTTCATCAACATCTATGTGGTATGACTAAATGAAAGGCCTCCATTGCAATGAGAATGGAGGGCCTATGGGGTGAGGACTGGTTCCGATTATGGCAGAAAGTTAAAGTCAATGCTTTATAAACATGTTGAGGATATAGAAGAGTCTGTTAACCGCAAAATAGGAATGACCTGGGCTGCAATGAGAAGGCTGATTAAAAATGAAAGAGAATGAACATGAGGTGAAGAGAAGTGTAGAAAATCAGAAGGGGCACACATCTCAAGTGGTCACCTGAGTGAGCAGGACATCATATGTAGTGAGTTTGCTGGCCTGAAGTTGCCCGAAATAATCAGTACCAGATGCCCTTTACTTAATGGGGAAGTAGGGTGGTGGTGAGGGGAGGGGATGTGGGAGAGACTTAAAGTCCTTTCAAGAGTCTGAATAGGTTATATTTCCAAAGTCCTGTATGTGACAGAAGGAGAGACACTGAATACAGCCTGATTCTGTCACCTACACATGCGTTGTCTGTGAGCCATACACTACTATTCACACAGATTTGCAGAATGCATTAGAGGCCAGACCTTTGTGTGGTGAGGCTCTGATGTAGTCATTATTATCATTTGAGCAAATAGTTCATTTTTTATTTAGGTGGCAATATATGTGTTAAAAATACACAATTATTGGGAGCACTGGGTGGCTCAGTGGTTGAACATCTGCCTTTGGCTCAGGTCATGATCCCTGGGTCCTGGGATCGAGTCCTGCATCAGGCTTCCCGTGGGGAGCCTACTTCTCCCTCTTCCTATGTCTCTGCCTCTCATGAATAAATAAATAAAATCTTTAAGAAACTCCCATACAATTATTAATGCACAGTTAACATACACATTACTTATTTTGGTTTTGCAAAAATGGGACCATATTATGCCTAACTTGGAACCAATTTTTTCACTTTTATGTGATTAAGTGTATACCTGATTCTTATTTAAATCAAAGATCTTTCCTTCCAATATAGTGTTTTTTTTCTTTTAAACAAAGATTGAACTTTGAAATTCATTGTTCTTCAATTTTAAATAGCTAAGAATTAGTAAAAAGACATGATGTAGAGCAGTAAAATTTCTTATTATTTAAAGAAATTTGATAGTATTATTTTAATTTTGATTTTCAGTGCTTTATTTGTCTGTTTTGGAGGAATGCATTGGTAAATCAGACAATATCATTCTTCAAATTAAAATTTGATTTCTTGGATTTCTTATAGTGCATGTGTCTATTTTAAATTGTTAAAATAATTTGAAGGAAATTATTCATTTTAGTGTTAATTACAATTCTTACATTATATTATGAAACACAAGTTAAAATTATACTTTTGTGGTTATATTGACACAAAATGACACAGTAATCTGTAGATTGTGCATTATGTTTTGTTTCTCTGAAATTGGATTCTTCAATAATTCAGGGCTGTCCTGTAGACTATTACTGAATATAGATAAGAAGGAATAAGTAATATTTTAATAGTTTGTACTATGTGCCAGGGACTGAATTACATGCTTAGCATTTTAATTTTGCAAACAACAATTTCTATTTTAGAAATAAGCTCCTCTATAAAGAATATAAAACTTAGTTGGAAATATATCCTTACATACTGGTAGTCCCCACAGTATGTGATTATCTTATCTAACTATATATATAGTATAATATACTTATTAAGGATGGCTTCATAGACATTATTTTTATGTAAACAAAATATACAAAATATATTATAAAATATTTATAGTTTTGCACATTATGCATGCACTGTTAAACATGCATATACATATGTATCTAACACACACACACATACACACGAGACTGTATCAAGAACATCCTGTGTTGTTGCAGGAATTGGCATCCCAGAAGGGTAATCCCGACTCATTATAGGGGATTTCCAGGGTGTGGTATGAAGGGTTCTTAGGACAGATGCAATGTATTTTTGCCTCTGTTTTTCAAGTTTGCTGCCCTGATGGGCATTTGGGTTTTCTGCTGTTAAATATTTTTGATGTTCTTCTTACTCATGGATTAAAAAAAAAAGAATTATGCAGAAGAGCTTATAAATACCTTAAGCCAATTTTAGCTATCTCAGATTTTGCTCTTGAGAGATAACTGTCTTTAAACATCTGTATCTGTGCTGCTTTTTGCAGATAAATCTTATTTATTACTAATATCCCCATATTTTATTTTTTGACTTAACAACTTCAGATGTTATTTACTGACTTCCTGATATGTGGGTTGAAAATTTAGGTCATTTACTATTTTATCATTATTGTTCCTCTCTTGATATAGTTATATCACTATCTTTATTTTTCTTTTTTTTAATTTATTTTTTATTGGTGTTCAATTTACCAACATACAGAATAACCCCCAGTGCCCGTCACCCATTCACTCCCACCCCCCCACACTCCTCCCCTTCTACCACCCCTAGTTCGTTTCCCAGAGTTAGCAGTCTTTACGTTCTGTCTCCCTTTCTGATATTTCCCACACATTTCTTCTCCCTTCCCTTATATTCCCTTTCACTATTATTTATATTCCCCAAATGAATGAGAACATATAATGTTTGTCCTTCTCCGACTATCTTTATTTTTCCTTGTATGTAGAATAAAATACTTAGTAGTAGTTGATATATTTAAACCTATATGTTTAGATTCATGAACTATAATATCTCATGTCTTTCCTTTGTAAGATCACACTACGACAGCTCCTCTCCATTCTTTTCCCTCTCATTCTTCCTTCCATTTCCTAAAATCTGTCAGCAGTGATTTTATATTTTTCAAGATTGGTAACATTTACATTCTAATCTGCAACCAGTTTTTAAATCTTTTGTGCTCTGCCTCTAGGTTTTTTATAAAAATTGAACACTAGTGAACTCCACTTCCATTGCTGTCATGATATAAATATTGTTTTTTTTTTATAAAACCAAATAAGTATTCTGTGAATACTTATTTTTTTATTTTCTTTATTTCAAAGCCTTGGGGCTACTCAAAATAGAATGTCCACATGTAGTATCCTGTTTTCACACCCCTGTGAATACTCAAAATTGAGCCAGATATTAGTTTTCTTCACATCTGTAGCATGCTTCTTTTGGTATAGATTTTCCACTTAAGTCTATAATTACCTTTCTAGTTTCCTGTAGGAAGAAAAAAGGTATACTTATTTTCTGTACTTCTAATATTTATTATGTATATTGCCTGGAGTACATTACATTTTTCTTTTGAAGCCCACTGATTTTCTGTTCTAATGACAATTGGTTGCTGTATTATTTGGATGCTCCATTTCCAAGGCAGATTTTCATTTTCTAAAAGTTACTTTTTTGTCTTTGTATTTCTACTTGCTCTATTCCTTTATTATGTCCTAAAGTTTTTCCAAACTCTCAGTCATGTCATATTATTTATTTAGTGAAATCTATCTTCCACCCCCTCCGGTTTCAGCATTTTCCTAGATATCTTCCTTCCAGCTCTGTCAGGAGGGGTTACTTGTGGTTACTCTCTAGGTCTGCTGCCCAGATATTATCCCAATATTTCCTTTGCCACTTTCTTGGGTGGATATTTTGTTTCCTTTTTACTGGGGTTCATTTTCATTTTGCTGATGTACTTTCTTAAGTAACTCTTAAGAAAATTTGCAATTTTTACTAATCTAAATTTTGACCAAAGATGAAATTTCAGATTGAAAAAATTTGGCTTAGAACTTTGAAAGAATTGATCTGCTGTGTCCTAGTATCCAGTGATGCTGATAAGTCTGAAACCAATCTAATCCTTTTTCATTTTATGATTTTTGGTTTTCTGCAATTTCACTATGATAAGTCTAGATGCTAGTTTTTTTTTTCCTTTTTAATTCAAGTTACTTACCACTCTCCAGGCAGTTTGATTTTTTAGATTCATGTGTATGAAAAATATATTTTACATTTTTATCTGCTCTCTTTTGCTGGAATGCTTAGTTGTTGTTAGTCTTCCTGTATTAATCCTCTGTTTCACTTATACTTTCTCTTGTATTCCATAACTACATTTTTACAGAAAATTTTTGAGAGTGATACATTTGATTTCTAGTTCTTTCTTGTTTTGTAGCATCTTACTCTTTCTTTCTTTCTTTCTTTCTTTCTTTCTTTCTTTCTTTCTTTCTTTCTTTCTTTCTCTTTCTTTCTTTCTTTCTTTCTTTCTTTCTTTCTTTCTTTCTTTCTTTCTTTTGTAGCATTTGTTCTTTCTTGCTTTCCATAGCATCTTATTCCTGCTTAGTTGATTTTAATGAATGCGATATATTATTTAGGGTACTTAGATTTTTTAATAATATCTTTTGATCCTGACACTACTCCTTAATCTGGAATCTTGCTATTATTTTTATTTGTTTATGTACTTATTTTAAAATTTTATTTACTTATTCATGAGAGACACACACACACACACACACACACACAGAGATGCAGAGACACAGGCAGAAGGAAAAGTAGGCTCTCTGCAGGGAGCCCGATGTGGGACTTGATCCCAGGACCCCAGGATCATGACCTGAGCCAAAGGCAGACGCTCAACTGCTGAGCCACCCAGGTGCCACTGCTATTATTTTTTAAAATATGTTTGGTCATCTATAATTGTGCAATATTCCCTTCTTAGATAGTTTCTGATTATTGATTATATGTTTGCTTATAAGAATGATTCAGTATAAAACCTGAGTGGGATTTCTTTCTGGATTAGTTGGGTTTGAATTGTGTCAAGCTTGGTACAGGATACATGGGTGAACAGCTGATCATTGCTCTGGTGCTTTGAAATGCCAGGATCCAGGGGGCTTGGCTTTGGGGTATCAATATCTATATTAATCATACTAATTATTGATTGACTTAGTTCTTTTTTTTTTCAGCACTTTGATCAATTCTTTAGAAAAGAACAATTTCCCACTCAAGATCTAATTATCTGGCTCCTGGTTATTCTATACTATAAGAATAGTATGGTAGGGGTAGGGATAGTGATGAAATAGGAGTAAAGGGGAGATGAGTGTTACATGTAGATCAGTGAGCCCTATATTTTTAGCCCCTTTTCTCACTGCTGGTCTAAAGCTTACTTGCTTTCTCCTAGTCCCAGTCTCTCTGGGGATACATAGATCAAGTTAGTTCTCTCTGAACTGTCCCCTTCATGAAAATTCTATGCTGCATTTCCCTTTCCTTGTTTCCTTTCTCAGTGCTTTTCAATCACTCTTTCTCTTTTCTCAGTATCCCATTTTGTTTTCTTTATCTCTGTGGAATTATGCTTTTAATTTTCTTTTAAATATTTTAGCTATTGTTTTTCCCAGTTTCCTCCTCATTCTGCCACCATTTTTCTCCCTAATATGCTCTTACAGAAGATTATTTTAGTAGCACTAATTGAGGTCAAATAAAAATAAGAGGCGAGAAGGAATATATTTATAAGAAATGATCATATTCTGAACTTCATAGTAGTTGTATGACACTTGTGACCTAGAGGGCCTTCAAGAAATAATGAGGTCCAATAACACTTAAAAGGTGCATATTTTTTGAAAATGAATATTGTTTTTCTCTTTACAATAATTGTGCATTAAAACCCTTCATTACTATTTTTTAGAAGAACCATTTACATACAAATATTGTAATTGTGGTTGCTTATTGTTATATGGACTACATTGTCATTTGGTATATTAGACTATGGGTTTTGAACTGAAAGAATGATTTAAAAGAACATGTTGAATATCAAAATGAAGATCATTTGATAATATACGAGATCTCTGTTAACAAGTCATGTTAAGGACGTATTTTATTTCACC
The DNA here is from genome assembly GCF_053574225.1 of Canis aureus. Lineage (NCBI taxonomy): Eukaryota > Metazoa > Chordata > Mammalia > Carnivora > Canidae > Canis > Canis aureus. The sequence continues at coordinate 10,070,072 of NC_135646.1, read as the reverse complement.
TACTGCAGTAACTTAATCTCTATGTGAGATTTTCACATTCAAAAGGTTGGATTAGGGCAGCTAGTTACATGTAGTTTTCTTCCTGTTCCTAAACCACATTAACAAATGTCAAGCTGCATTTATAGTAATTCCTATGGATAATATTGCTTTCTCGGTTGTGACAGGATAAAGTTAAATTATCCATTTATTTGGTCAAACATTAAGCAATGGTCAAGGCAATATACATTAGTTAGAATTTTCATTTATACTCTGTCTTAGTTGCATTGTTGCCTAGCATGTGACGTATCTCCCACTGACATTTGTAATGCATGTCAAAATGGCAGTGATGTTTATTGCCTTCTTTTGGAACTTACTCTTCATGGAAAAATAAACCGTAGATAAATGATGCATTTGATCTGATGATGAAGGATAAGAGCAGTTATATGTATTGTTTGGAATAATCTATCACAAGACACTGTCAGATAATCCTTAGAGAGTGTACTCATATTTTATATGCTGTATTTTTCTTCAGAGACAGATATTACCCATTTTTGAGATGACAAAAAGAGAGCAGAAGAAAATGGTTTGCTATATGAAGCAAAAACGAGTGCATTATTACTCACAAATAGTATTATTATAAACTGGAAGACATATATACACATTTTTATTTTAAAAGACAAAGGCCAAGAAGGGATTTTAGAACTTACACAGCAATGAAGGATGTGAATATAGGAATAATACGAGTTGCCTTAATACTCTTGAAAGAATTAAATAAGTTTCCTGAGGCAATTTAGTGCAACCATATATTGGATTATTCTGTTACATAAGGCTCGTATAGTTCTTTTCATAAACTCCTGCCCTTATAGAGCTTCTGGAAACATTAAATATTTGCTGTAGAATGGCTTCTGGGTTAATTTTGGTAATTTTTGGTTCGGCTTTAAAAATTACTTTTGAGGAGTGCCTGGGTAGCTCAGTTGATTAAGCACATGACTTTTGATTTCGGCTCAGGTCATGGTTTCAGGGTAGTGCATTGAGCCCTGCATTGGGCCCCATGCTGAGTGTGGAGCCTGCTTAAGATTCTCTCTCTCTGTCCTTTCTTCCCCCTCCCACCCACTTGCTCTTATAACAATTTCCGTATCCATCACTAGCTGTTATCACTAGAATCACAATGCCAATTTAACACTATTAAATATAGACACTAAATATGTTATTTAATTTTGGTTCTTTCAACACTCCTGAAAGAGGAGATGATATTTCCATTTTGTAGTTAAGGATACTAAAGCCTAGGAGATTTTGTTAATTTGTACCAGAGCATCCAGTTAGTATGGAGCAAAGCTAAGCTCAAATTCAAGTCTACCTCCAAAACCTTTGCTTTCTCCTCCATTACAGTTTTCTCTCATTTGCTTTATTATAATGAGGATCCTTAGTGAAAACTAGTATTATCAAAGACACCTCATTTTTACAGAGCATCATGGCTATGTACATTTTCTGTATTCAGAATTGGCTTTAAAGGTTATTAAACTTTAAGATTTGATGCAGGAACCTGGAAGACACCTCCCATGGAAAACTTAATTTCCCTATATACCTACTCTAGAGACAGTGAGTAAAGGAGATGGAGGAAGGGATTCTTTTGGAAAGTCCAGTCAGGATGCTATAGTAAGTGCTTTGAGCCTTGAAGGGGCAGCATGAGAAAAGAGTTTGGGAGAAAGAAGCAAAAGGTGGGAAGAAAATGGGAAAGGAAGTTCTCAAACACACTTTAGGTGCTTCATAAGATGGTTTAGGCCAAATTATTAATATCAGCAGAGACAAGAGAATATGAAATGACTTTTAAAAATGAAATGGTTTCTGTATAAGAATATATCATTTTGCCCATTATAGACCCAACAATTTCAATCTACATTTAATCATATTCACTTTAAAACCTGACTTTATGACTTAATATGACAAGATGGACACAATTGTTCTTTGCATTAGCAATTATATTGAAATACATTATTAAAATGCTCTCAATTAATAAAATGGCAGGCTTCTCTTTATAGCTAATTTACTGAGGGAATTTTCTTTTTTGGATATTAGAGTCTATTTTAAAGTATACTATTTCCCATTTTTAACTTTGAACATGTTAATTTTCTGATACCTAAATGACACAAAAAATACATGGTACATTTATGTACCAGTATGAACTGGCTAATGTTCTGTTTGAACAGGTGGGGATGCACTGTAGAGATGCCATACTCCTCATAGTTTTTCAAAGATATCCTTACAGAATTTGACCTTTGAGAATCTGGGATTTTAGGGGTCTTGTTCAGGATTTGTCCTCCACCTAGGCTCTGGGGAATCATTTATAATTTGGAGAGTCTTTGAAACTAAGCAGGAATTGTGGCTTTCAATGTCAGGAATGTGTCTAGCATTTTTTTTGTCAGAAATAGAGTTACATTCAAGGCAGGAGGAGAATGGATGATTGATGTATAATCGTGTTGGAGCAAAAGTTCTGTATCTTTGTTTTTACTGTAATCTGTAATACCAACATTCTATATGCTATTCTACTAACATTCTATATAATTTATCAGTATATTAATTTATTAATTATTAGTTTATTAATTAATTTCTTAGTGTATTAATGAGATTTTAAAGATCTGTAATCTTATTTTGTATGCTGATATGGTATTTTACTGAGTTAAAAATCATGGTATCCATTTACCAAATAAAAGGAAGAGGGCTCTCTGGAGAAATGATGCTAGGGCTGGCGCAGGGAACATATACTAATGAACCTGCAGTTTACAGTGTGGTGTCTGAAAGCAAAGGCCAAAAACGTGTGCATATCAAAGGGACATGGGATGTTGAAGTTAACATGAAGGACCAATGACCAATGCTGTAATAGTTTGAATAAATAACGTGGTATTATATTATAACTCCAAGAATGATAAATATACCTGTCAGTACTTATATTGATAAACAGATGACTAACTAAATAAATATATAATTAAAGAAGGGGCAACTTTTCATTATAGAATTCCAAAATAATACAAGCACATCTTTCTGTGTCAGCTTCTGTTGTTTCATAGAATTGTTTTTAGTAATTGCCTAGTATGGCATTATTTGGGCATAGTATATTTTATTTAGAACATGCATCTTTGACATTTAAGCTTTCTTCTCTATTTCCTTGATACTGGAAATAATTGCCAATCAAATCCTTGCGTATATACCTGTAGTCAGTTATTGATTTCTGTATCATGGTTTTGTGGTTGTAAGCATCATAAACTTAGTCAACTTAGTGAAAGCATAACGGTTTATTGGAAGGAAGTGAATAAATCATGCAAATAAAAGTTTGAAGGCCTAAGTATTGGAAAGAAGAGAAGCCACAGTATTTTACTCTTGGGATGACTAAATTGTTTGTTTGTTTTTTCTCAGTTTTTAGGTCAACTGACTCAATGATAACTTTCCACAGAGAGGGCATCTTGGCAGCTTAGCCTGGGTCAGTCCTTGAAAGGCAAGGTGTCTTGGATGACTCCATCCAAGACTGTTTGCTAACATTGAAATAATTCTTTCAAGCACAGTATGACTGCTGAAGCCAGGATAAGGGGAAATGGAGCTGAATGGCAAATATGAAGGCCTTTACTACATTATCATAGTATAACCTCCTCTAATTGGAACATCTGTGTCTGGCAGTATATTCATGTAAAATATGCATGTTCTGCAATATTTACCTTAGAAAAAGATAAACCAGCTGTACTTCTTCTAAAAGTGAGGAAGTGCTCATTTTTCCATATTATCATCAAGATGTATTTATCATATTTGCCAGTATGACAAAAGAAAAATATTTTCCATTATTATTAAATTAGCATTTCTTTATTAGTGAATTAAACATTTTATTATGTTTATTGGCCATTTGCAGTTCTTATGTAATGGAATATCTGCACATGTTCCTTATTTCCTACCTATGTAACTTATAAATGTTAGTTATTGAATAAGGACACTAACTTCCTGTCTTTCATGTACATTGCAAAGAATTGTGTTGACAGTATTTTCTACTATTCTTTTAAATTGGTTTATGACAATGCTCACCAAGGAACCTTTTAATTTGTTAAATTTTGTTAAATTCACTTGTTATTTTATTGGATTTTTCCTGATATTTTCATAAAAGTTCTTCTTCATCCAAATATTGTAATAATCACCAAAATTTTCTTCTAGTACTTTCATAGTTTAATATTTTACACTTGTCTTTTGTTTATCTCGAGTTTATTTTGGTATATCTGGTGTGATGTTAAAATGCAGCTCTCTTTTTTCCTATAGATAGGAAATGGCTCATTTTTTTTCCAATCTATACAGACTTAGAAATTTACAATCTATTTAGACAAAAATGTCTCAAAATTTGTATAATGCATTAGCACTGCTGAGTAGTTTCTATAATGAATATGTATCCATATTTTTACTTGTCTTTCTAGTAGGAAGATATTATAATCTTCTCTTATACTACCATTATCTCAATAGATTGTCTCCAAAGCTGATGATTTAAAGGTTAGAACAGGCACGCATTATATACATATAATCTCCTACTCTAAAAGGCTGTACTCATTAAGATATTTTCATTGATATTTTACTCCTTGAGTGAATAGCCAAAATTTCTTTTTTTTCTTTTGAATGGAATTAAATATTAAATTTCAAATAATTCATATTGGATTTGTTTCCCCAAAGCAATGAAAGCAAGGACAATGATGATACTCTCCAAAGATAATCACTATATTAAATTATAGGGATCTATTCCATAATATCTCAACTCTTGTTTCAAAGTCGAATATCCTAGCCTCTTTTATAATGATTGTTTATAAAAGATTATTCTGGCAAATGGTTTTCATTAAAATATCCAGTGCAAATTTAATTTCCTTTGCCAGATATAAAATTCATCTAAGAAATAGTGCATCTTATTTTCTAGATAGTGATTTTGAGGGAAATAGTACTGAATGAAAAATAAAAGCCCTTGTCTCTTATGTAGTTAAACAAATAGTTGAAAGCTGATATAGGAAAGCAATGGGATAAAATATATTTAATGATAAATAATTAGTTATTTGGACATTGTTCATCCATATGGAGCTCAATATAATTTGGTTTAATATTAAATCTATAAAGGCTGAAAATTGTATCACGTTGCACTAATTGTTCAGGACTGAAAACAAATCTGTGCTCACTTGACTACATCAAATTATCTATTTTAATGTGTTCCTTCAAATAACAAGTTAATACAATATGTATTTAGGGCCAGAGTTGGCAGTCTTTAAGATGTGTGTCCAGGCTCTCTAGTAGAACTTGCAAAGCTCTGGAATCTTAGACAAGTAATTTAACACTGGTCTTTGGAACCAGTTCACCTTTCTCTTAGTTATCCTCTTTCCCTCTTTCCCTTTTTTGAATACCTCTTATTTTTTGAATACCTCTTATTCCCTAAATCTTTTGTGTCTTTTAATTCCTAGGTGCTGATGAAATTAGATTTCTGAGAACAAACCTAAGTCATTCCCAAATTTCTGTCAGTCAGATATAGCGGAAAGTAGATTGTCTTTGAGTCATAAGCCCTGAGTTTTAGTCCAAACTGTTATTTATCAGCTGTTTAAATTACTTAGTCATATTTTGCTGCAACTTTTCATCAGTGATGTCTAGGATATGAGGAGGACTAAATTGGGCAACTGAAAGCAATGTTAAGGGTTTTCGTACTTGAGCTCGTAAGAACTATCTGTGACTAGTGGAGGCATTGAATAGGAAGGGAGATGACACAAAAGATCAGTGTTGCTTTCTTCTGAAAACAGATTTAGTTGAGCCCATATGTCAAGCAGTGAACATGTTGGGCATTTAGAAAAATGTGTAGTACTGTATACTTCTGGTACTGTATCATTAAATTTATTTAATTTACCACAAATAAAATTTCTTTCAATATAATTGTATTATTAGATTGTTTTACTCTTATCAAGCATTAAACTTAATGTTTTATTTAGTCAAATAGCTTATGAGTTATTTGAGGGTCAGAAGTACTAGTTGTATTGTATTATATGTTGAATTTTCTCATGCTACCCACAACCAGCAAATCTTTATCTGAAATGACATTCCTTTCCTAATACCATTTAATTCCTTTTTAAATACCATTAAATTCCTGTTCTTTTATGGGAATATTTGCATTAATCATCGCTAGTGGTACCCTTGGACTAAATCTTTTACATTTCTTGATTTGAAGTCTTTTCATCCTCAGTAGAGCACGTAATACTATGCAAAAATAGAAACACTCTTAGTCTCTAAGCATTTTGATGAAAAGTATGAGGTTTAGAGTCACATTGCCCATGTCTTGTCTCTTACTAATTTGGGACCTTGAGCAAATTAATTTCTCTGACCTTCAACTTATCATCTATAAAATCAGGATTATAATACCCCTTTTAAAAATAACTTTTATTAGATTTAAATAGTAAAGTGTCTGCATAGCATTTAATCAGGTGCTCGGCACATGGCAAGCCTTTATATTTTTACTATAAATAAGAATCTATATTTTTAAAATTCTTTCTTAATATTTTTGTCCCTTCATTTTGAAAGTCTTGTATTCTTTCTTAAACCCAGTTTATTCTACCATAGATCCTTCCAAAATAAGAATGACTTCCATGCTCCCACAAATACTTCAATCTTACAGGTCCTTGACTTGTTCTACCTCAGTGAGCTTTATTTTGTATCCCAATCCCACAGTCATTCCCTAATATTTTTTTACATGCTCAGAGAAATTTAAGTGATTGAGTTAGGAAAATGCTTGATAAATCTTGATTTATTGTACCTTAATATCCCTGGGATTTCTTGCCTATTACTTTATCTTTTCCTTGTGCTGTCTTTCTTGCTAGCTTTGTGGCTATGCAGAATGTTAATGTAGGCTTTCCTTAGTTGATACAGTTTTAAGCTTGGGCCTCTCAGTCACTGTCAGTTCACGTTCTTTTGGTTGCTAGTGACAGAGACCCGTCTCAACTAGCTTGAGTAAAAACTCATCCCAAGTAGCTTAATTTTACCTAAAAGTTGGGAAATCATTGGTTAATGTAATTGAGAAGCTCACATGCCAGTTCTAGATTTAGGGAAGATTAAATCTGAAATATTCAAGCCATGCTCTCATGTTGTTTTCTCTCATCAACTCTGTGTCTCTCTGTCTACATTTGCCTTTCAAGCTTCCTCAATCTTTTGGCTCTCTGATCCAATTAGGTTTTATTTTCAGGCATGGCTAGTAAATTCTGGTCCTACCATTACTTACTAAACTTTGCACCAAATTCCCATTGGTCTTCTTCAAGTGCTCTTAAATATCATTTCCCTCCTTGTGACTAGGCTTTATATGTATCCTTACTCAACTTCAAATCACCTACCTTTGAAAGATGGGGTAATATCAACTAGACCAGTAGAAATTATTCACCAAATAATTATTTTTTCTATTATTTACATAACATGAAAAAATATATATACATAGAAGGTTCAAGGTTAGTGAACCTCATGCCAGTGAACCTCAAACGCCATGGAAACCTCCTGCATTCGGGATCTTGCTCTATGTATCTCTTCATCTGGCAGTTCATTCATGTGTTTTAATACCTATTTTATTTTATTTTATTTTATTTTATTTTATTTTATTATTTTATTTTATTATTTTTTAATTTTTTAAAATAAAATTATTTTTCATTGGTGTTCAATTTGCCAACATATATAATAACACCCTGTGTTCATCCCATCAAGTGCCCCCCTCAGTGCCTGTCACCCAGTCAATCCATCTCCCCGCCCACCTCCCCTTCCACCACCCCTAGTTTGTTTCCCAGAATTAGGAGTCTCTCATGTTCTGTTTCCCTTCCTGATATTTCCCACTCATTATTTCTCCCTTCCCCTTCATTCCCTTTCACTATTTTTTATATTCCCCAAATGAATGAGAACATATAATGTTTGTCCTTCTCCAATTGACTTATTTCACTCAGATTAATACCCTCCAGTTCCATCCACATTGAAGCAAATGGTGGTTAATACCCTTTTTAATAACATAGCAATCGAGTAAGCAAAAAATATATATACCATATAAAATATTAGAATTAGAATTTTCTTTTGGAGAGATTTTTTTGAATGAACTTTTAAGGCTCTAATTAATTCCTTCTGTTTCCTTTGGATGTCACCACAAGCATCGTTTCCTCAAGGAAGTTTTTCCCGGACTATTCACTCTAGGTCAGAGTCTTTTGCTATTCTCTACCTCACAGAACCTAGACCTTTGTTTCTTTTCTTTTTAGAATGTTATCTCTGTTTATAAATCTATATTTATCAATATAATTCTTGACTAATGTCTATTTCCCTCATTCTAAGCTCTGAGAGAGCAGAGAATCTCTGTCTTTTTTGTTCATTGCTTTCTCTGAAACTTATCATAGTGTCTGGCTCACAATAAGTGATTTTTGAGTGGATGAATATAAAGAGCTATTATGTGACAGAGCTGGAATTTAAAATCAGATCTGACTCTGAAATCACTATTCTACAGTGACAGGATATTTTTAACATATTATAATAACAAATTACTGTAATGAATGTCTAGTTCTTGTCTTGAACCAAAATCAATAAATGAATTTTTACCTTTTTTAGTTTAATCAGATATTTTTATAATTTGTAATAGTAATAATATGGGAATTTGGTAAGAGAGATGGTGGCTTCATGTGCAGAATTTTGAAGGATGTGACCCTTATGGGTAGACCAGTGAACGTCTACCTATTGGCACTAGCATTGGGAGGCCAGAAGGCAGAACGAGGCTCCCAGCTGTGGTACTTGGGGGACTCAGGCACCAGGCAGTGAGTGTGGCACTGCTGGCTCACTTTGTTCTTCTCTTGGCCTAGCCTTAAAGTGGAGTGGGCAAAGTGTGTCAGTGACAATGAACTGGTTCTGTGGGAAGAGTATATACACATTAGGGGAAACACATAGGCAGATTTTGTGTTGTTTACACTTGTATCCAAAAACGTCTTAGAAGGAAGCAGAAATGATTCGGTATTAAAAAGTGAGTTGATTTCTGACAGAATTTGAAATCTGTTCTCATTCTCTCTCCATCTATTCCTCTTTCCCTCTCTCCTATTCCTATCCCTCTATTCCCACTCCCTCTTATCTTTCCTGTATCTACTGTGACTATTAGTACTTTCCTTAATTAACACCTTACCTTTCCCTAATGGCATGTGGGAAATGCATAACCACAGTCCTCCAGTGAAATTGAGGTGATAGCCATATTATCTGTATTTTCTCTGTTCACTATGTAGATTATAATAGTTTTATGTAATAGAAAATACAGAAGAGTCTTGCTATAATAATTTCAATGCTTTGTTTTTGATGTAAACAAAATGTTGACCTGTTGTTTTAAAATAACAGTATATATTTCATTCCCAAATTCTAAATTCTAACATTTAAACATTGTAAATATTATTTATTTCCTTTTCTTTTATATATATATATATATATATATATATATATATATATATATATAGTTACCTTTTAGCCTGTAGAATAATATCAAGATTATACTTTCTTTATATTTTTCTTACAATTTATAACTTTGCTTTCTATATACTTAAAAATAATTGGATTGAGATTGACACATTATTTGTTTTCTAGGTGTGGTATCTTCAGAATTTCTTTGGAAATATGACCCCAAATTAATATCATAGGTTAGACTTACTTCTTCATCTCTATATATACTTAGCCAAAATTTTCTCAGAATTAAAGATATTTGGTTGCCAACTTGATAATTATACTACTTGGGAGTGACTTTCTGAGCAGCCTGGGGTTGCATATTAGTTCCATTCTGGCTGGGCCTCAAGATCTGTTGCTGCCACAATATAAAACAGTATTTCTCATAAGCCTGACCACAGGCTAAGCGTCTTTTTTCATAATTACAATGTAATGCACACCCAAACCTAAAAATGGAGTGGTCGGCTTCTGCATGTTCTGAGATTTATATCATACATCTTAATACCTTGTTTCTTTATTGTTTAATTAGAATGGATGAAATATTGTAACTTAAATATAACTTGCTTCATTAGATTGCATTCAACTAATCAGTTATGGTTTCATTCTATTCTGAAATTAACATATTCTTCCTGTATGGTAGACATATACTTCTTATAGAGGTCCAAGTTTTATTTTGTTTTTCTCCAGTGGTTTTGTCTGATTCTGTGTTGTAAACTTCTGAAGTCATTCTAAAGACCTCGAAAACACCTAGAAGTAATTCTAATTTAGCGGAAAAAATCACTTCAGCATTTTATTTTTTGAAATCTAGATTTCAAAACTACCTATTTAGCAAATGCCAGGTAATAAAATTTGTCTATCCAAAATTTGAACTTTTACCCATATTTCTTATCCCAGTAATTGGAGAGAGCCTTGATGTTCTTTTATCATTAATTAAATTTCTTAAATAATATGATAAAACTTATTATTGTAATCCAAAGACTTACCTGAGGAAAAAGAAAAATTCAAATGTGCTTTTTTGCATAAGGCATTTTATAAATGTTTTATTATTGTTCATAATAATAACATTATAAAGATTTTTCCTGTCTCCTGTTGCTAGTAGTATGGTTAGAAGAGTTTGAATTCTATAATCATGTACTTTCTTAATCATGCCCTACTGGAATTTCAAGTGTTCCCAGAAGTCTTTACCTTGTACTCCATCTGTGATCTACAACCTGAAAGAACTCAGATAATCAATGGTATACACTTTAATGCCACGCTCTCAATAAGTCTCCTCTAAAGGAGACTTATTGAGCATGTATGGCAGGAAGTAGACTTAGTAGAAAGAAGAAGCATATGCATTTGTATGAATCAGGGAGGGAATGAGGGTTCCCATACTGAAGTCAGAAATGAGTTGAAGCCATATGATTATTATAGAAGTGTATAATCCTTTGCTTATGTACCATACTGTCTGAAAGAGCATGTGGGTCCAGTACCAGAGAGGAAAATCAAGACATCCTAGTATTAATGGATTGATTGTTCCCAGAAAAGTGTGATTTTTTTTTTGAAATCCTTCCCTTCAAATTAAATCGTACTGATTAAGCCTTAAATGGGCAACAGGGAGTCCTTCTTTTGTCTCTGTCCCAACCTGCAACACACATACATATGCCCTGGTCAAGATCCTTGTTGGCAAGGCCATGATAGATCATTGTTGCTATCAGTATGGGTGAGCTTAAGTCTTTTAGATTTTTCAGAATTGAAATATCTTTTTTTAAAGATTTTATTTATTCATTCATGAGAGACACAGAGAGAGAAAGAGAGAGAGGCAGAGACACGGGCAGAGTGAGAAGCAGGCTCCATGCAGGGATCCCCATGAGGAACTCCATCCCAGGACTCCAGGATCAAGCCCTGGGCTGAAGGCAGGTGCTAAACCGCTGAGCCACCCAGGGATCCTCAGAATTGAAATATCTATACTCACATGCATAACTTACAAAATTTCCTCTCGCTAAAACTGTGTATGTAATTCTCAGAAAATTTTCCATGCATTGTTTTGTAATCAAAGTCTCCACCATGACATTTTAACAAACACTCCAATATAAAAACAGAAAACTACTTTGTTCTTCAGAAAAGGGAGAGGGGCACCTGGGTGGCTCAGCGGTTGAGCATCTGCCTTTGACTCAGGTCGTGATTCTGAAGACCGGGATATATATATATATATAAATTTGTTTTGCAGTTTTTTTTTTTAAGATTTTATTTATTTATTCATAGACACAAAGAGGCAGAGGGAGAGGGAGACGCAGGCTCCATGCAGGGAGCCCAATGTGGGACTCGATCCTGGGTCTCCAGGATCACACCCCAGGCTGCAGGTGGCGCCAAACCGCTGAGCCACCGGGGCTGCCCTGTTTTGCAGTTTGTAATTTTGCTCTGGTGAGTACCTTTGAACTTAAAACTTTTTAAATGAACTTATTACCATTTTCATACTTCTTATTTTTTTTCTTTTATTCTTTAACTACATCCTTTAATTTCCCCTACTTCCTATTCCCACTGTTCCCAAATTGAGAGCAAACTATGTTCTGGGGCACCACAGTAAACTCAGAGGGACTCTGCCCTATATTTTCACTTTTTAAGGAAACACAGTGACATTTCTTGGATGCTGCTCAAACTGCTGGCATGACATAGTTCATCCTTAGATGATGGCTACAGTGGCTTCAACAATGTCATATCTTTGCAAAGGTGCATTCAGAAAAACAAGTAGTGCATGAAAATCATTGTGTAACTGGAGCTGAGGGTAGATAGCTCCAACTTGATCAGTTCAAGGTTTGAGAAATAGTGTTCTATCAATGGGCCCACAATGCAATTAGTAAGTCACAGTTTTTACTTAAGAATGAAAAAAAAACTTATTTTAGTCTCTGTGTATTTTTTTTTCAAATGTACTATTATTTTGTTCAGACATAAATACTTACTAGGTTGTTTGGACCTAACCTCTTAGTAAACAAACTATAGTGTGTTTCTTTTGGCCTAGAGCTAGCTGCCTGAAAAAGTTCTTGAGGCACTGAAGGAGCCACAAATTGAGAAACTTTGGGAACCTCTGTCCCATTTAACAATCATTGTGCTTATTCCATTATCTTCTTTCTTTTTATCTTGGTTCTTCATTTTTTGGTTGCTTCATTTCTACTTTGTCATTACATATAACATATATACATAAGTCGTTTGTTCTCATCCACTTTTATTTTAGTTTTATATATATTAAAATATCACCGTCTCTTGTTTTGCTCAAGCATCTCCAGTCATCTCTTGGTTAAGACTGAAGCGTTACTAGATTCATGAAGAAGGGCAGATGAGTACAGAATTCCCTAAATTCCTCTGTGTTTAAATCGTTTTTCTACAGTCTTGATATTTGAAGGATGGTTTAGTTGCATTTTAAATTCTTGGTTCCTATGTTATTGAATTTTTTCTTTTTTAACTTGCTGCATCATTGATATCCTTTTTATTTTATTTTTTTTAAAGTTAATGCCATTACATTCTTTTCTTTTCTATATTTGATATTTTTGCCTGGGGACCTTGAAGTTTTGGTTTTGTTTTTGTGTGTGTGCGTGTGTGTTGTTCTGGTTTTGTTTTTGTTTTGAGGTCTAATAATTTTACTAGGATATGTTTCAGAGTTGATATATATTTTAGGTTAATATTTCCCAATTCTCATTGGTCTTCTTTCAATATGTAGGCTTGAGCCTTTTTAAAATTTATGGAAAATTGTTTTGGATTTTAATTTAAATATAATTTCTGTTCCATTGTTTCATTTTACATCTTTAGGGATGTACTTATGCAAATGTGATTCCTTCTTTACCTGGCTTCTATTTCCCCCACATTCTTTGAAATTTTCAACTACTTTCTTTCCCTTATTTTCATCCCGTTGGTTGTTTCTCTGCCTTTCTTCAGTGTTTCTTAATAAATATCATTTTGAATCTTTGTTCTCCTAGGTAGCTTGCAATTTATTTCTTATTTCTGAGAAAATACTGTCTCTTTCTTCCATTTCTTTCTTGAGTTCAGTAAACAATTTTTCTTTTTTTGTCCATTTGTTTTTAACTTTCAAATTTCCAATTTATTTTTTTTTTAAATTTTTTTTTTAATTTTTATTTATTTATGATAGTCACAGAGAGAGAGAGAGAGAGAGAGGCAGAGACACAGGCAGAGGGAGAAGCAGGCTCCATGCACCGGGAGCCTGACGTGGGATTCGATCCCGGGTCTCCAGGATTGCGCCCTGGGCCAAAGGCAGGCGCTAAACCACTGCGCCACCCAGGGATCCCACTGCGCCACCCAGGGATCCCTCAAATTTCCAATTTAAAATGCTTTTCCCTCAAATGCCTCTTTGAATGTATTTAGTTTTATGTTGTGTCATGCAATTTTCTTTTGCTTCATGTTTGTTTTTTTGAGGGGAATTTTCATCATTTCAGATGTGACCAATTTTTTTTTTTATTTTCCAGATATTTTTTGTAATAATCCTATGTGGATTATTTTTTCCCTCTGTTCATTGTTGTTGATTTGAGGTTGTTTCCAAGATTTCTAATTCCTTTTTATTTTTTAAAGACTTATTTATTTATTTATTAAAGAGAGAGAGAGAGAGTGAGAGAGAGGCAGGCAGAGGGAGAAGCAGGCTCCATGCATGGAGCCCGATGCGGGACTCCATCCCGAGCCTCCAGGATCACGCCCTGGGGCGAAGGAGGTGCCAAACCGCTGAGCCACCCAGGGGTCCCATCTTTTTGCTTGTCTTAGACGTTAGTATATTTGTTAGTATATTAGCTCAATATCTTTTTGGTGTTTGCATGGTATATATCTTTTTCTTTCTTTTCTACAATTTTTGTTTCCATATATTTGAGTTTTGTAGCTTAAACTGCATATGCTATACCTGAATTTCGCTTTCTGTTTTGGTCTGACAGGCTACTTAGTTTGAATAGAGCATTTACTCTATGACAATGAATTAGATGATATATGGGGATACATTTTATTATGTGATTATTTTCTTTTTATTTGTGCCTCATGCTTATATTCCTTTCTTTTTTCTTTAGCCTTTTTTCTAAGTTATTATTATTTCATTTTCTTTATATTAGCTTGATAATTTAGTAGATATGTTAGAGACTACTACCTGAATCCTTTGTTCATTGGATTTTATTTTTATTTTATTTTTTTAATTTTTATTTATTTATTTATTTTTATTTTATTTTTTAAATTTTTATTTATTTATGAAAGAGAGAGGCAGAGACACAGGCAGAGGGAGAAGCAGGCCCCATGCACCGGGAGCCTGACGTGGGATTCGATCCTGAGTCTCCAGGATCGCGCCCTGGGCCAAAGGCAGGCGCTAAACTGCTGCGCCACCCAGGGATCCCTGTTCATTGGATTTTAATACAAATTAATACTTTACCTTTTCCCATGATCTTAGTTTTATTTATTCCTCTTACAGTTTTACTATGTTACTGTTGTCACATATCTTGATTTGTATATATTTCAAACTTTATAAGACTTTCTGATTATTAACACGGCCTGTTTTCTTTTAGATGTGGTTAAATATTTGTCTATGTCATTTCTCATTATTATTTTATATATTCTTGAATTTCCATCTGAGATCATTTTTCTCCTAACTGAAGGTTTAAAAAAATTTCCTTAAATGTAGACCAGCTCATGAAAAACCCTCTCATTTAATTTTGTCTGAAAATGCCTGTTTTGTCTCCAATTTTGAAATATAATTTTACTTGATAGCAAATATTTTCTTTTTTCCAAGTTTTTATTTCAATTCCATCTAGTTAGCATACAGTGCAATATTTGTTTCAGGTGTAGAATTTAGTGATTCATCACTTACATACAACACCTGGTATTCATCACAAGTGCCCTCTTTAATACCCATCACCTGTTTAACCCTCTCTCCTACCACCTCCTTCCAGTAACCATCAGTTTGTTCTTTATAGGTAAGAGTCTGTTTCTTGGTTTGCCCCTCTTCCCCCCCGCCAGGTATGTTTGTTTTGTTTCTTAAATTCCACATATGAGTGAAATCATATGGTATTTGTCTTTCTCTGACTTATTTTGCTTAGTATAATACCCTTTAGTTCCATCCACGTCATTGCAAATGCCAAGATTTCATTCAATGAATAGCAGATATTTTCATTTAGCACTTTTCAGATACTGTTCCATCATCTTCTGGCTGTCCTTGTTCTGTTGAGAAGTTGACTGTAATTCTTACTATATTTCTTTTCAGTACAATATTATCTGTCTTGATTTTCAACATAAAGTTATATTCTGAAATACATACATATGGTTTTCTTTTCTTGATGTTGTTTATCAGTTTGGAAAATTATCAGCCATTATTTCATCAAATATTGCTTCCTCACCATTTTCTTTCTATTCTTATCTGGGATGATATTTTACACTTCTGTAGATATTTTTTTCCTTTTCTTTTCTTCTTTTTTTTCTGTATATGTGATGTCTTCCTATGTCAGCCAGATTATTTCCTTTAGATAAGTTTTCCAGGTCACAAATTAACACCTGTGACTGATTTTTCCATCATCTGCATTCCCTGTGGGTGAGTTCATAATATTCAGCATTTCTTTGGGATTTTGGTCACATTGTTTTGAGTTTTATATGCCTGTTTTTGTTTATTTGTCTAGTTTTTGCTTTTTGAGCATCAAATAATATTTCTTTTAAAAACAGAAGCCTGATTTGAGGCATGAGAATGATACTATCTTTTTCCAAAGTGTATTTATGCTGACATCTTACAGGTAGCCGTGCTGGAAACACTATCAATTGCATTATTACCTTATTCCAACTAGTGATTGAAGTAATTCTAAATTTAGCTGTAATCTTTGGAATGTCAAGTCTATTTCTAATTTCCTCTTATTCCTCAGTTTCAATCTAAAGCCTGGATTATTTACCAAAACCCATACTTAGGGCTCTCAGGTATGGTTTGGTCCTTTTTGTCTCAGTCTTTTGGCCTTCTCTAGCAAAATTATCTGAAGCCAAAGCTTCAGGAGGAAACAAATTCTTAATGCCAGGCTGACCACCATGTGTGTCTCTCTTCTCTTAGAGCTTGACTTCATTATTCTTCACTACACGGTTAAAATATCTGATGCTTTCAAATACATTTTAATGGAGGCTTGTTTCACATAACCTCATTCATCATTACTGGAACTCTCTTCTGCTTTGAGGAGAAATATTTATAAGCTTAAATTTTTATGTTTATACACAGAATATACTACTTATTGAATAATTTAAAATAGAATATTTTCATTGAAAAATGTGATATAATTCTTAGAATATATTTTCCCCAGAAGTTTCAGTGTCTCCAGTGTCTATAAAAGTTATTCTCTGTTCTTCCTGTTTTTTTTCATGGTCTTGTCATTATCTTTCCAGCCTTTCCATTCTTACCTACTTATACCTTCCATTTATTTGTTTTCACCTACATTTGGATTTCTCATTACTGTACTCTGTCTCTAAAAATACCTGTAGAACTAGATTTTGATTTTCTAAGAGCAAAAATTCTATTTTAGATTAAGGCATGTTTTTTGCTACTATCTTATTCAAATGCCATTTTCTGTCTACAAGCCTGTAATTTCCTTCAGCTTGAAATTAACTGGTCTGTATTCCTAAAACAAGCCTAATTATCGTGTCAGATAGCTCCATATCAGGAATCCTGTTCCTTCCTAGTTGTCTCACTATGCTGAAATTCATCTGGCTGTAGATAAGTGCACTTCACACCCTTGTGTGTGCCTGCTAATGTTGCAGGGACACTCAAACAGGAGTAAAACAACTTTTGGCAAAATGATTAAGCTAATTTTGACCAGAAGACAAATGTTTGCAATCATTGAAGCACAGATTATCTTGAGTTACTGCTACCAAATCTTCAACTTCATTATGAATGCATAATAAATTTGGCATATGTTTATGTAGCTAGAAGTCAAAAGATAGAAGTTACATCAGAATCTCTGAAAGGTATTACTAAAATATAAATGTATAATGGCTTAAAAATCATATTAACATGGTATTACTGTTAGTCACTGTAAATCAGTAGATGCATTTTTTAGAGTCACTAAATCTTTAACCCTCGTTATCATGCCAGGTGCAAAAATGATTAATGTCTGTAGCTAGTCTCATATAGGATTTACCACCTAGTGACTGAATTAGGAAAATAAAATTCCTAGGTAAGTCCATGTACAACAATATAAATTATAAAGTTATTTTTATATCATTTGTACCGTCGAGAAATATATTGGCTCTATTCCATGAATGAGATATGAACAATACATCGACTTTTGAAGGTCATTTGTTCACTAAATAGACTTTTACAGAGTGCCTGTTATGTGTGAGATTCTATGCCAGAGAGACAAAAGTGAATCATTTGCCATACTTGTCTTCTAATACCTCATAGATGAATGGAAGGACTGTGCAGTGACAAAATTGCAATATTATCTAATAGGTACATATTTATGTTGATAGCAGGGACAGCACATGCAATGTGACATGGCTGTATATTTAGAAAAGCAGTAGAAGGTGAAGTTGGTTGAGGAGGCAGGCAGGGATTATCCCCACAGATGGCCTTGTATCAAAGGAGTTGAAATTCTACTCTGTGGACAGTAGGGAGTCATTTGATTGTAATACACAGAGAATGGTATATGATTTTATATGCCTTTTAGTAATACCATTTTGTGTGGGGGCTTCCTTCAGCTGAGAGACATGTGAGAGGCTGCAAGAACTCTTCTGGACAGTGATAGAGACTTATACTAAGAAAGGAACAAGAAAATATGAAAGAAGGAATGAATTTTTAAAATGTGGTTCGAGAAATACAAGAATGATGCCAGATTTCAGGCTTACAAGTGAAAAGTATTGTCATTAATCATGATCATGAATTCAAAAGTAAAACCAATTTAAGTGAAAGAAGTAAAAAATGTTTAGGGCTAGACAGTGAGGCATGTGTAACATCAGCAAATACATTATGGTAAACCTCAAGTATGGATGAAATTGCTACAGAATTAGGTATGGAATGAGAAAAGAAAAGGGCAGTATAGACTTTGGAGAAACTTCGTGCTTAAAGGGCATGTCTACATATGCAGCCTTCTGATGATTAAACTCAGTAGTGCCTGTAGAGACCAGAGTAATTCATGACTGATATTAGATCATCTGTCATTAACGAAGCTTTAGTAAAAGTTGAAAAATGTTCAAAACTTTAGATTCTGATTGTTAAAGTGTTGATAGTGAGATCTATAACAAATGAAAAAGAGGCAAAGGCATTCTATTGTGAAAATTTTAACAGATCAACTTGTTATCCCATGGTTTCCAAGACCACTTCTAAAGAATTGATAGACTTTGGGGATGGCATATGGAATTCCTACAGTCAAAAGCAGAATTTTGCATCAAGCAATGTATACAACTGTGCAGCTAGTATATGGAATTAATTTCAGCAGGACAGTTTATGTTCAGTCATTTATAATTGACACCCATAGCCATAAAAGAGCCTCAGAACAATTCCTAGAAATTGACTGGCATCCCATTCTAGGCCTTTCTTGGAAAGTGGATATAAAATAAAACCCAGATTATATGTGGGGGAGATAACTTGTTGGGTGGGATTTCTGTATCAGCAGTTTTATAAAGATTAAAGAAAACCAAATGAGAACACTTTTTATTTTGAAGTTAGTTCCTGTCAAGATACCCTGACTCTAATAAGCAAACCATTTGAGCTATTTTGTTGTTTAAAGTCTAGCCATATGGCAAAATATATCACTAGCTATGTCAGTGCAATGATACATGTGAAATTACTTTGTAAACTCTATAATATCATAATAATGAATACTGTTTTCACTGACAGAAAGTAGCAGCAGCATGACTTGTTTGGGCCTGTGAACATGAAAGTGATGGTAGCTAGTATTTATAAAAGTATTTACTCCCTTGTCTCTACCCCCAAGGATCACCATTCACTGACAATAGTTTCTCTTCAGGTACCTGTAAGCTCCTTGAGATCAGGGACTATATCCCATGTCCCTGTATCCCCATGCATCTAACACACCATTTTTGCAGTAATACATTTTTTCTGAATGAATTAATAGAAACTATTTGACAGTTTTAAAAGTTTTGCTTGATTTCTATTCTGTACATGGAGGGGGAGAGCTTTTATTAGGAAGAATTCATTTGATTATTATTACCCACTCATTTTCTGAATACTCTTAGGAAACTTTATTTATACCAACAGTTTTAAGTAATTGCAACTAAATTTTTTTTAATAAGTTATAAATCAGGGATAACGATAGAAGATTGCAGTTCATGTATGTATTTTTGTTTGGCCTTCCCAATATTGACATTTCTTAGGATTAAATAGACATTATATAAATTAGTTACCACATTTGTAATTCATTCTAATTCATCTAAAAGTGTGTTCTTCTCCTTTCTTCTTTCCAACCACATTGGCCTTCTTTTTGTTGGAACATGCCATGTTCACCCCCTCCTTTGAGTCCTTGAACTGTCTTTTTCTTCTGCCTGGAATGCTCTCCTCCCAGATAGTTTCACTATTGACTCCATCACTGCCTTCAGCTCTATGCTTAGATTGTCACCTAGGCTTACTCAGACTACTTAATGTAAAATTTCACAACCACTTGCCAAAACAAACTCCCTTCCCACTCAATAGTCCTCCAGTCTCTTTTCCTCTTCTCTTTTTCTCTCTTCATAGGAGTTTTTATATTCTAAGATTTTATGTGATCTATTTATTGTTTATTGTTTATGTCTCCCCAATATATTGAAAACTTCATATGGGTATGGGGTACAAAGTTTGTTTTTCTGTTTGCTTGCTAATGTTTTTCAGGTAGTTGGAATACTGCCTGATAAATTAGGATTATCAGTCCAAGTTTGGTGAATGACTAAATGGAAAACCCAAATATCTGGATCTTTTTTTAAAAAAGTTCTATCTTCTATTGGGATTACATTCATACTGCATTCCTTCTAGTGGTTGGAACTTAGTGGCAATGGTGGTTCACATAAAATATATATGCATTCCTCAGAGTCCACAGTCATCACCAGCCCAATTGTCTTCCTGGAAATTGAGACTGAAATGCATTGAAATTAATCTTCATACTTCTGCTTTTTTCTTATAGTAGGGTTAAAAGTTAATTATATCTTTAACCAAAGAGGAAACAGAATCATTGAAGAGCAAAAAAGTTATATGTTTACTAAAAGAGAGGAAGGGAGAGTATGTTTGTATGTTGAAGTGAGGAATTTGTGTATTAAATGTATAAAATAAATCTTTCGATGCCCACCTAATTAATTCATTTGAATTATCTTCTTGATGCCTGGTTTTTGAATTCTGATCATACTCTACATAGTTACAACTGCAACTTTATTTAAAATTCGAAGATAAGCACTGAGTGTTATATGTTTACAATTTGAATTTAAATTAGAAAAATGTGGGATGCCTAGGTGGCTCAGTGGTTGAGTGCCTCCCTTTGGCCCAGGGCACGATCCTGGAGTTCTGGGATCGAGTCCTGCATCAGGCTCCCTGCATGAGGCCTGCTTCTTTCTCTGCCTGTGTCTCTGCCTCTCTCTCTCTCTGTCTCTCATAAGTAAATAAATAAAACTTTTAATAAATTAATTAATTAATGTAAAAATTACAAATATAAGAAGAATCATTGAAACATATTAACAAAAAGAACTTAAATATTATAGAAGATCATATGAATTTATAAGAACATTGAGTAATTAAGTGGAGGTTAGTTATTTTACTGTGGGACCTCATAATGTTATGTTACCAAACCACAAGCAGATTATCCACGTAGAAAACTTAAGACAGCTAAAATAATATCACTTTAGGCACAGGCTTGCATTTATACCTGGACATGTAAAACAAACCAATGCCAATCAGTTGGGGAAGTATTAGATATGCCTCTTTAGCTGCTAATGCAAATAACTTTAGCTTACTAAAACAAATTTTGCATTGCCTTTGAGGAATGGAAGCAGATAAAACTAGTGAGGAGAGATGTCAATAATTATCCACACTTTCTATCCACAAAACTAATCAGAAAACTTCTTTTTTTTTTTAATTCAGAAAACTCTTGACATTTACTCGAGTAATGCCATTAGCCCAATAGGTGAGAGTATGATTTAGTCATTTTTTGAAAACAGAGCCACCATGTTCGAAAGTTCCTCCACTTATTGATATTTGCGTAAAGCATTGTCTAGTGCTGCTTCAGTATCTGGCACCATCAGATGGTCACTTGTGTCATCATTATGGTGCACTTTTCTTAACCTTCATGGCTTTGTGCTACCTGTATCTCCATTTCCCTTACCCTCCTTTTGAATATTTTTGAGTTTGCAACACTTTTATATAATTGTAATAGTGTTAAACAAAGGTTATAGTTTATTGTTTAGGAATATTTTACATGTAATATATTATTGATGCTTTTCAGGTATTTGCATTACTGCATAACAAGCTTTATAAAAATGAAAAATTAGATGACAATATTTTTTTATTAAATTATAATGATTAATTTAACAACATTAAAGTCAGGATAAGATAGCTAAGCTAAGTGTTGCAATTTCAATTACAAAAATGCACACTTATTCTTCATTTTGGAAGGCCGCCAACTAGAGAATATATTAGGCAGTGAATGGAACTAGACAAGTCATCCAATTCAGCAATTTCTAGCTGGTCAGATATATCTTCAGGCAAATTTAACCTTTTTAAGACTTATTCTTCGTTTCTGCTTTATAGAGATTACACAATTGTTTATTTTAAATGAAAATTATAGTGAAAGGGATATAATCTAAAAGTCATTGAAATTTCCATGTCTATCAATTTTAGTTTACATGAGGCTAAGTGAAGGGAATTAATAAGGGCTTAGAAATTCTTCATTCATTTTCAAATAAAACTGTTAGTGGAGAATTATCTTACTTTACAAACCTAAATAGATTATGTTCTTACTGGCAAATGTCCAATTCATTAATTTTTGTCATCTTTCAATTAACTGCTTATTTTTTGTGTCAAATAGAATTTAAAAAGATGTTATAACTATTTTCTTATAATAATAAACTGACCTGTTTTAAAACTATTGGGAAAATAAGAGGCTATATTTTAATAGCTACATATAAGCAATAACTATATACTATATGAATGACCCTGTGACCTCCTTGAATCCTCTTTGGATTTTGATTAGCATCTTTTTTAGGCTTTTGGGGACTATGGGAGTTACCTTGGTGGCTTCCAGAGAAATAGAAGGTAAGAGCCCAGCTGTGTTTGAAAACACAGAAATTAATACAAAATAAAAAAGCATAAAGACTTAGCTACTATTAATATTCTGACACATTTTCTTCTAGTTGTACATTTATATGTATTGATATACATATGCTCTCTAAATTACATGGATACTTTTCTAGGTTTATCCATACTCTTTGGAATACAATTTTTAAGTACATAGTATCCTGTCACCTGGATGCTTGGTATTCTGCAGTTCATATTTATTAGAAGTTAGGTGTTTTAAGTGCTTCATTATATTAAATAATGGTTCATAGATATCTTCATGTATTTATCCTAGCACATTGGTTTGAATATTTTCTTAGAATATATTTTTAGAAATAGACTTAGTGGTAAAAGGTATTTGGTCATTTTTAAATTATGTTTGATACACATGGCCAAATTTCTTGAACCTACTTTCAGTATATGAGAATAACTGCACCAATGCACTAATCTTATTTAATATATATAATTTACCAATTTGCAAATGAATAACACCTCATTTGTTATTTTAATTAATTAGTATTTAATTATTAGTGAGACTGAAATCTTTTTACATGTTTCCTGATTACTTTTTGGGTGACATGTGTATTCATAATTTCTATCCATTTTTCTTCAAAATAGTTTAGTTTTTATAATTGATTTTAAATATAAAAATTAAAAAATATAGAAATTTTAAAAACTACTTAATCAAATATAACTATCTTTTACTTCACAATTTTTTCTTTAATATTATGCTTAGAAAGGGCTTCTGTATTCCCAGAACATATAAACATTACTTGTATGTCCTTTCTGTGGATTTTATGACTTCTTTTTTTGTTTTTTTTTAAACATTGAACTGTATAGTCCATCTGGAATTAATTTGGGAGCAGGATAAGAGACAATGTTCTATATTTTCTTCTCAAATTGTTAAAACTAGTTTTCACAGCAAGTTTTATTGCATAATTCATTTTGAGTCTTCTCTGGAGATTTGGTCATCAAAAAATGTAGACTTACGCTCAAAGGAAGCCAACAACGTGGGAATCTCACCAGAGACAATGACCTGCATTGAAAACTACCATACTTGTGGGAAGAAGGTCCTAATACAGAACCTTATTGGCATAGTTAAGATAATGTTCTTAATAGTGTTCATAATAGACTTAGTTGTGGTATTTGGGGGCCTATAAGCAGATTAGAAACAGCAGGAAAAGGAGATTAAGAAAAGGGCAGGAATTACTGTAATTATTATAGCTATATGACAGAAAACTAAAAAGTAGGCAAAGTTGTATTACTCAGTGGTAGTGTTCATAATGATTACCATGCTATTCAGAAGAAAAGGTGACATGATCTTTACACTGTTCTAATTTGATATGTGTCCAAGTAAAGAACTTAGTGATAACTTTAGCATACATTAAAACTGTTTTGCTTGATAGAGTAGAAACTTTAAAAAATAATTAGAAACATAGGATATTAGTTCAAAAATGTTTAAGTACATGTGAAAACAGCATTTTACAGGTATAATCCTCTTCCCTACAACCTAAGGCCACAATAATACAAACAAATATAAAGGTCAAGAAATTGATCAAATCCCTGAGTAAGGAAGGTTTTCCTTGACTAACTTCTATTTTCATACTTAAACTGTGAATATCAATTAGCTCAATGAGGTCTTGCTGATAATGTCAGCTGTCAGTCATTACTAGATGGTGATGTGTGACGTTTGTCAGCAGGCATGGACTACTTGAGTGATAAATGAAATAATGAAGGCACAGAAGCCTGAACAAAACTTCATTTCTCATAAATGCCTCTCCACATGGGGATTCTAAACAAGAAAAAAAATACATTAGAATCTGTTCTAATGTGATGTTTATTTAATACTGTGTCTATCTTAAAACATTCTTTTACCTTTAATTTTTTTTAAGATTTTTATTTATTTATTCATGAGAGACAGACAGAGAGAGAGAGAGAGAGACATCGGCAGAGAGAGAAGCAGGCTCCATGCAGGGAGCCTGATGTGGGACTCGATCCTGGGTCTCCAGGAATCCGGCCCCGGGCTGACAGCAGTGCTAAACTGCTGAGCCCCCCGGGCTACCCTTACCTTTAAATTTTTTAAAAAATTAATGTAAACAGTAAAGAAAGATATAATATTAAAAGTAAATGATTCTCTTCCCTTTGTTCTGACCTCCATTTATTACATCTATTGGTGACCACTGTTCAGTTTCTCTCAAAGTGTTTTATACATACATTAGTGCTTACCTATGTAGATTCTTTTTATTTAATAAAAATGAGATGGTTTTATTTATATGATATGTACATTTCTTTTATAAGTTAATAATCTATCATAGAGCTAATTCTCTATAAATGCATATATAAATTTAGAGTGGTAGTCAAAATATTTAACAACCATTATAACATGGGTACTGACCAATCAGAATGGATGCTGGATGTGGAATGGGTGAAAGGTCTTGGAGGCCCAGTTGTGCTAGGAATTTAATAATTAGAACATGATGGTGATTAAGTTGGGGGCAAAGGTTAGTATCCAAAGAAGTGGCTAAGGTTGGTGGGGGGAGAAGAACATGGAGGACACGTTCAGGGTATCAGTCGTTTCCAAGTAGTATGGATATCTTTCAGTATATTTTAACAATCAGCAGGATCATACTGGTGCACTAGGGTTATAACAATCCTGCAAGTACCTCATTCTGTTTTATATAGTATACAAGAATAACACTATAATTAAAAATAATATATTAAATCAGTATACTTATGTACAACTAGGGTGTTTTAAATACCTAATATTATAAAAAATGCTACAGATCAGAAAACAAAAGCATTAACAACAAAAATAAATTTTAAAAAGAAAAAAGAAAACTTTCATTTGTAATTTGGTAAACCTTTGTGAGGATATCCATAAGGTCAATGCCTAGCTGTGGAACTGACAACTCAATTTTTATTTCAGTAGATATTTCCAATTTGCCCTTTGAAAAAGTTAAATTAGTTTGTATTCACCCCCAAGTGAGAGTCTTTTTCCAATCCTTGGACAATAGTTGACATAATTATCTTGTTAAAATTTGTTTTTATTCAGCTTGATAATTGAATGATTAAAGAAATACTCCATTTTTGTTTAGTCATCATTTTATATAGGGAAAATCATTAGATTTTGGAGTCTCTTAGATTTGTTGTTTCGATTTGGATAAATTACTATGAGTTTGTTTTCTCAAATGTAAAATGGAGTTGGTATAAACTTCAAAGTAATTTGGTTTGACTTATTATTTCAGATTAATTTTAGAATAATTTTCTAAGTTTCCTCAAAAGTCACACTGAAGTTTTTATTTGAATTAAATTAAATATTTAAATTAAACTTTTTAAGAAGTTTGCCAACACAATTTTTATCTGAGTCCATGGAATATCTATATTAAATCATATCCTGCTTTGTGTCTCTGAATAAAGTGTATTTTTATTTCTTTAGACCCAGTACCTTTCTTATTAATGTTCTATTAGATATTTTATGTCTTGTTGCTAGATTTAATGGAATATTTTTCTTTTATATCTTCTGTTTATTCATTGCATATATGAAACTTACTAAATTTTATAATTTATACTACCTTCATAATACTATGGCCTTATTACTGTTCCTTTACCCTGTTGGCTTCATACACATCATCTATCTGCCTGCTTATCTATATCTATCACCATCATTTGTCAAGATAATGATATCTGCAATTAGTGATATTGATTGTGTATCTACTTCATTCCAATAGATTCATTGCTTATTTTTTCATTTTATTATCTTCTGCATATTTCTATTCTTGCTTTTCTCAGTGATGTAGTTTTTCATTTATGCTGTTCCTTTGTGAGACTGTGAAGCCTTCAATGGAAGGAGTGGATTCCACTTGTGTTTTTGATCCGGTAACTAGCATGGTACCTGATACAGAACAAACATTCAAATGTTGAGTGAATAATCTTGAACTTCAGGTTCAAAACTGGCAATTCCCTTGAATGTCAGATCAATGGAAAGCAAAGAACAAGATAGAGAAGCAGATATGGGTTGAATGGACACAGGGCCTGGAAGACACATAGGTACGCAAGAGATTCCTGTGGAAGGAGACCAAGTAGATAGTTTGGCTTCCTAATCAGGATAGATTCAGAAGATGCCTAACTGATACATCACTGAAATACTAAGAGTTACCCATCAGCTTTTTCATCCTTTGAGCATAAGCAATAAAACTATATTTGATTCCTACTGGCTGACCAGTAAGTTCCTTTTATTATTGATCCTGGGACAAACAGAGATAATCAATAATTAAGTCCATGTGGGATTGGGATTCTGACAGGTGGGATCAAACTAAAATCTGCCTTAATCAATATCCCAGGAGAATATTAAACCTGAAATTTGAGTTAGATAAAATATTTTATAATAAATAAATAGATTGATATAATTCATAATGAATTTACTAACTGGTTGAAATTAATGTGTGCCACTAATTGCAGCAGTAATAAAAATATCCCCAGAAATAGCTAATGACTATTAAGGATTTATTAGGTGCTAAGCATGTGATTACCACTTTAAAGAGATTATCTCCCTTAATCCTCAGAGCAGCCTTTTAATCAGGTGTGATTTTGGTTGTATTTTACAGATGAGAGAATGCATCCTAAAAAGTTTGTTAAGCAGCTTGACTAAAGTCACATACTCTTGTATGTGGTGGAACTCAGTCGCTAGGGACAGCCACGATTTTCAACCCTGACTTTTATTTCATGTGGGGAACTTTAAAATAAATACCAATGTTAGAGCCTTACCTTGGGAAATTATTACCTAAATGATCTGAGGAGAGATCCAGTGATACTGGTGTTTTTAAAAACTGCCTGATGATTTCAACAAGTAGGCAGAGTAAAGGACGACTGACCTATCAAAGCATATTACTGAGAGCTTAGCTTTGCCCTCCAGTTGTACCTTGTCAATACAGAGAAATGATAGTGATATGTAGCTTGAAAGAATAGTTTTAAAATTTATTTTACTCCCTCTATTCTCGATGCACAGTCCTTATTTATGTATCCTGCATTTGCCTCACCGACCTGCCTGCTCATTTATTTGCTTTTGTTTCCTGGAATAGTTCAGTATACATGCTGGGTGATAGGAGGAGTCTGACATTTTGCCTCTGCAAGTGCATTTATGTTTAGATAGGATTGCTGTTTCTAGGCTTTCACTGCTCTTTAAATCTTCCTTTAAATAGTTGTTCAGGTATTATTATAATTTCCTGTATTCTTCCCAGCTACACCAAAGAGGCTGTAGCTGATTTGGTTTTATTAAGCCTAGTTGATTAGATTTTATTAAATGTCTCATTGTTTTAGTTTTATATAATGATTGGTTTAATAGTGCTTGTAAAAATTGCTGTAGATAATAAGTTTATGGTTCTAGATTTTTCCATGTAGTAAAAAAATTATATAAGACTGGATTCTGATTCACCTTGCTATATTTTCCAGCATAATGGTTTACCATCTCTCCATTTCCAACCCAAGCAACATTATTAAAGTGAATTATCACAACAATAGTAAAATGGACAAAAGGCATAAACCTAAATTTCAAAAAAAAGGAACTAAAAAAAAATAAACACAAAGATTAAACCTAATCGATTAATTTAAGGAATGTCAATATCATAGTTTTTTTATATGAATTAGCAACAATTTTTCCTAAGCCTTTTTCCTTATAGATATGATTTACATGCTTATTATTTTTATTGTCTATGGTGTCCTGTTAGAATGCAGTCTTCACAAGGAAGGGAATTTTGTCTATTTTGTTCAAGGACATGAGAGTTAAAACCAGTGCCTGTCATGAAATAGATATTTAATAACTATTAGTCAAAGAAATAGTTTACTGAATGTATTCTTTTATTTTACTTATTTTTTTTGTTTCGAGGTTTTATTTAAATTCTAGTTAATTAACATATAGTATAATATTGGTTTCAGGAGCAGAATTTCGTGATTTATCACTTATATACAACACCCAATGCTCATCACAAGTGCTCTCCTTAACACCCATTACCCATTTATTCCATTCCTGAATGTATTATTTTAAATATAAGCGTGTGTATTTCTGTGTATATAGCATTAACAAAATTGTGGTGAATTGCACACAGCATTATATGACAGGCAGTATAGAAATTCATATAACATTTCTGAAGAGCAATCTCTGGAGAGGTATCATGTTTTTGTTAAATATTTTCAAATTATTTGCACTTTTATTTTTAAAAGATTTTATTTATTTGAGAGAGAGAAAGCACAAGCAAGAGGGAGGGACAGAGGGAGAAGGAGAAGCAGATTCCCTGCTGAGCAGGAAACGGGACTCTAAACTCCGTTCCAGGACCCTGGGATCAAGACCTGGGCAGAAGGCAGATGCTTACCTGACTGAGCCAACCAGGCGCCCTCTTTACACTTTTAGACCTGTGTTTTAAGGATTTAATCAGTGAGGTGCTGATCTATAAACAGAAAAGTCTGTTCATAGTATTGATAATTATAAGGAAAACAAATATAGCTGAATGTTAAATAAAATATGATTTTTATTCTTTCAAAATAGACTAAAGTGAAAGTATAGTGATATAATGTAAAGTGAAAAATGAAGGGTGGATAATAGAATATGGTCTCAACTTTGTAAAAATCGATAGACAAATTATTACATCAAAGTGCTAATAGTAATTATATGTGTGGTTAAAATAAGATTTCTTTTAATTTTTTTCTTTGTAGCATATGGAATATATGATATTTCGATATGAACATGTATTTCTTAATCAGAAAAATACTTCATTCATAAAAATTGGTTTTATCATTTTCCAACTCTAATATAACCTTCACAAGGGCAAGACTTTTCATCTGTTTTGTTCACTGGTGGGTTCCCCATGCCTAGAATAATGTTTGGGATAAAGTAACACTTATAAATATTTTTGAATAAATGAATGAATACACAAATGACATACCTCCCTCTCTAAAGGTAATTTTAAGGCTTTAAGTATAAGTGGATTGATTACTTCCTTTTTTTTTGTAGAGTTGAGCAATTAATCCATCTGTTGCTAAATGTTAATTAAGTGCCTGTTTATAGCATATCTTTCTTCCACTGAGGAGAGGCTACTTTCTCCTGGACTATAACATGATCTTTGATCTCCAGTTTCAGTTGCTTGACAGACATGGATTCTAATGTATGTGAGATTTAAAATGATTATGACAAAAAAAATAAAATGATTATGACAGAAATGTTTTACCTTTAGTAAGTGCTTTTAAATTAGCCTTGTGTCCTGAGGCTTGAGAAGAAAATCATAATTAATCCAATAATTTATGTTACTATTCTGTTTCCCATGGGAAGTGTTTTTGATTCATCATGTAGAGAGGACAAAAGAAGTATAAGAATAATCACGGATTTTGCTGACATTACTATTGGGGATGGGAACTTATTGAAAAAGAACAATGACCAATAATATAAGGCAATAGTGTATTGTGCTTCATTTATAATTTATTAGGGAATGTTTTTAAATATTTTTTCCATGTAAACTTATGCAAATAGGTACTTGCCTTATTTAACATTTTATCTTTTTGGCATGTTTTCTCAAGACCAAAATAGGAAGTGAAGGACTTAAGGTAACTCCTAAGGGAATATAATGGTAATATTTATGTTGTAATTTAAGATTAAATAAGATGGTATCAATGTGTACAGTAATATGGCCATTTACACATATCTCTTGCTTTTTCTTTTTCCTCCAGGATTCAGAATTTCCCACAGATATGCAACCTAATCCAAACCTGTATTTACATAAAGAAAATATTTGTCCAGCAAAATTTGACTACAAGCTGAATAGCATTTTTAGACTTCATGAACTTCCAGTGAGCTGGTAGGATTCTTGATGTTTTATTAATGCTTTTGAGATTTTATTGTCATGTCTAAATTGTGTTGCTCTTATAGCCATTCATGGTTGGAGTGGTTTGCTCTTAGCCTGTCTCCAAATTGCTACTCATAACAGCAAAAGAAACTGCATATAGCTGCTGCAAGAATCTTAAAACTAATTGGTTTTGGCACTTGGTGGCAGTGCAGACTAAGTGCACTATTGTGCATATTTATTGTAGAGGTTGTAGTTCAGGCATAAAATGAAGCATAAATCTTTTCTAGAGAGGTTTGTACAATTTCTCTTATTAAAGATAAGATCTCAGCAACTATGCATTTCATTTGATTATTTTACTTACAATTTTACCAATGTATGTTTTTTCCTCATTAACAAATCATTTATTTTGTTTGTCTTGAGGATTATAGTATCATGAGGCACAATCACATCAGTTTAAAGACAAAACTTATTACTTGGGATTTGTTAAAATGCATTATTTTATGAATCTGCCTATTTATATTAATATGAAACTTAAGTCTTATAAAATTTATACTATTATTCAGTTTTCAAGAAAAATATTAATATAGACAATCATATGGTATAGTATTCCATCTGTGGTATATTAAAATTTTAATAAGTGGTCATCTTTTATATATGATCATGGATCTATCATTTTGATTATGGTGTAAGTAATATTATTTTCTTACATTTGTTCATATATTCCCAAGCTTATGTCATCAATATTCAAGAAATTTTAGATTTATAAAAAATATGTGGCAACATAATGTAATTGCTCCTATTGTACTTAATGAGGACAAATGTCTCAGAATAAAATGTTAACCAACTCTAATAACTTTTTTTTCCAACTCTAATAACTTATATACATTAACCTGTGGTATTTTTTTTCATTTGCAAACTTTGCTTGTAATGACTGGATATGTTACTTATTTCTATACTTTACTTGTTTATTTCCATGTAGCAAGAATATTTATTGTCTGTGGTATCTTACTTAAGAATACAGCAGATATGATCTTATCTGCTCTGATCAAAACCAGTAAGTTAATGAACCGAAAGGGTCTTTTGGTAAAGGAAGCCATAAAAATGACACATTCATACCTTAAGTATTCTATTTTTACTTAAAACAGTTCATTTGCATGCAGATGGCAGCCTTTTGATGTAAGGCCGTGGCATTTTCTTTGATTAAGTGATTGCGGATTGGAATTCTATGCCATATTTCTTGCATAAGCTATACCAATAATGTATCATTTACAGTTTCAATTTTGTGATTTCCTTAATCTGAAACAAGAACTTGAGACACTCGGAAGATGATCCTCTCATCTTTCTGTAGCATTAATTTAATTTTCATTGACAGCGGTTCTCCTTATCACACTCATATTGCGTCACCTTGATTAATCTTTGATTACAATAGCAAGCACAACTGGGATATAAGGAGGGTTACTTACAAACTCCTTGGAACTGTGTAATCATGGACCTTAGCTGGTGGGGAGTACCCTGTGCTGGTCTACTTGGGTGTGTTCTGAGAGCTCTGAGCAGTCAAGGTACAATGAGCACAACTAATGTATTTTACAAAGAAAATAGGAAACGCTGGTCAATTCAGCAATTAAGTAGAGATTAAGGGAAAAACTTCTATTAAATGAAAATGAAGAGAAGATGAGGAAGGGGGTATGTTTAACTTTTAGTAAAAGTCAAACTCTGGATTTCAACTTAATTTATTTTCAGCCTTTGGAAAGACAGCTGCCCTGGTAACTATTCCTGCAATCCAGGGAATAATTTCTCTGTCACAATCTTCACTAGTTAGCCCATTAGGAGAGAAGACTCTAACATTATAAGTTAGGCAGTAAAAAAAAAAAAAAAAAAAAAAAAAGATATAAAAAAATCAATCACTAATGGAAAGAATAATCACTAATCTTCTAGAGTAACAAAACTCAAAGGAAGATTAAGCTGTGACTTTGGGACGACTTATTTACCTGAGCCTTTTCTTGCCTGTCTTGCTCATTTCCAATTTGTCTCAGTTGCTACTTCCTTATACCACGGGTTCTTCATTGTCACATGCTTGTTTCTCCTCCCGCTCTTATTTTACTTCTTTCTCTATACTCTCATTCTATACTACATCCTTCACTAGCCATAATATACAATTCAGTTGTAAATTCTCAGTGTTGCTCAATTCCATATTCTCTGTTAATTTTAAAACCAAATTACTTCCTGACCCCACATACACACACAAAGGTTTGGTACTTTATGGTTTTTTTTAATGTTTATTGATGCGTGTATATATTTCTTTTAGTAATAAAGAAAAGGCTTTTTGTTTTATGAGTAACAATTTGTTTTTGTTTGTCAGTTACCATCAAGAGAAATTATGTTCTTCTTGTGTTATATAGATTCCTTAACTTTATCAAAAAAACAATAATAATGATAATAAAAATGTATCAATAATAAAAATAAGCATCTATAAATGCCAGAATTCTGCTTTATATACGCTATCTTTAACCCTTGTATTTCTCTAGGGTATTTAATATTTTCCCATTTCTCTCTCTCTCTGTTTCTCTCCCCTTCTCTGTCCCTCTCTGTCACATACACACATATGTACACTTACAAATGAGGCTCAGACATTTTGAGAGTCACAGAGAAAGAATTTGTATCAGATCTGGTTAACTCAAAAGCAAATCCCCAGTGAATAAGACATGCATTACTTTAAAGAAAAGTACTGAGGAAATAGTGTCTATTTTTACAATCAGGCATACAGATTTGGCAGTAACATATAACTATATAATGTATGAATTTGGCCAATATCCTTCCCCCCCCTTTTAATTGCTTTAAACTTAAATATTAAAATAATTAGATTGTGTTTATATGTAGAATTTGTTAATTATATGTTCTTTCCTTAAAAAAACAGATTTCTTAAAATGTATTTTTACTATGTTTTTCTAACAAGGTCAAAATAAAATAAATGCATTTTAAATTCCAGATAATTTAAAAATTCTTTTTTTAAAAAAAAAAGATTTTATTTCTTTATTCATAAGAGACACAGAGAGAGAGAGAGAGAGAGAGTCAGAGACACAGGCAGAGGGAGAAGCAGGCTCCATGCAGGGAGTCCTATGTGGGACTCGATCCTGGGACTCCAGGATCATGCCCTGGGCTGAAGGCAGGTGCCTAACCGTTGAGCCACCCAGGGATCCCCTAAAAATTCTTAATGTCTTACTAATTTGCATTTTTATAGAGTGAAGTTTCGTAGGTTGAAGAACCAGAAGGATTTTAAGTCAGATTAGGTAAGGGAGTTTTTAAACTCTGATTTAGATAGATATCTTTTTCCTACTTTCAACAGGATGGTTCCTATCAGCATAGAAAATGTCCTTCAGTAACTCCCATTAGTTAAAAAATACTTTTTTTGTCTTGAGCCAACAACAAACAACCCACCATACCTATGCTGTTTCCTCAGGAGCTACTCTGCTCATTTTTATCAGAAAAGTTTGGCTGAAGTGCTGATGAAACTAGCATCCTCTACATGTTCTTTCTGTTTTCCTCTTCAGTGGAATTTCCCTTCTTTCCTCTGCCCTTTCAGTCATTTGGTCTTTCAGTGCCCACCACCAGTGCCGCTCAAACATTTTCTTTACCTCTTAGGTCGGTCAGTACAACCTACCATGCCTGTTTTTCCCTTCCTGACTCCCATTATTAGTATGGTTCTGGTTTCCTGCTGACTCTCAAGCTGTCCTGCTCAGCATCCTCAGGGGGCTGTTCCTCTTTTGCCAGACTTCTGGTTGATAGATTCTGTTTCCCTCCACTCCTTCCTGGCTCAGCCCTATTACTTTTTCTTCTCATTGCTACACTTCCCCAGGTGGCCTCTCCCATCCTCAAGCTATAAATACTCTCCATATGGTAATAATCCTCATGGTGATATCTCTATCATTGACTTCTCTTCTGAACTTGTGTATCTAAGAAATGTCTCCAAATTGTCATGCCTACAAAGAATTCTGTTTTTTTTTTTTTTTCCTGTCAGGAAACCTGGTCTTCTACTCTTCCTCATTTTTGTAAAAGCAAATTGTAAACTTCTGTGAATATATTCAAGTTAAAGGCCTAGGTGTCATTGGGATTGCTAATTCTCTCACCCTGCACTTCCCAGCATTAAATCTATTAGTAAGTCTGATAGGCCTTCCTCCAGAATGCATTTATATTTTTCTATCTCTGACACTACTGCAAAAGTCTGCTAATTCACCATACCTTACCCTGTAATAATTCACTCACTTCACAATAACCAAACAGATCTTTTTAAAATGTAAACCTGATCATTAGATTCCCTGCTTTAAATACAATATGTCTTCCCCGTTGTTTTAAAAAAATCCAAACTTCATCCTGTGGCATACCAGGTTCTGCAAGTTGTCTCCTGCCTACTTCTCTCTGGCCACATGGTCCCTCACACTCCCTGCCCAGTTCCCTCTGCTACCTCAATCTTTCACTCTTTGCAAATATGCCACATTTACTCCTGACCCAGGTCTTTATACTAACTCTTCCCTCTACCTGTGTTGTTACATCTCTCATTTTTGCATGTCTGGTTTTCTCATCTCTAATATCTCAGTTCAAATATCACCTACCCAGAGAGGCATTTCTTGAAAAATGTAGCTTATACTTCTTTCTTCATTCCCCCAGTCACGCTTAATCCCATCATTCTACTTTATTTCCATCATGTTTCTCTGTAGGCATGCCATGCAGCATAAATTGTAAAGTGTTTTATGAAAGTAAAAAAAAGTTCATGAAATGTTAGTGTTTTTCTAGTTTATGTATAGCAGGGATGGGCTAGATACTCACCAACCCAGTTTTCTTTTCCTTGGGCCCTGGAAGATTGTATCTCCCAGTCTTCTGAACTAAGCTAAGTTGCGTGATACTAATTCTGACAAAAACCAGTATACACCACTTCTAGAACCAACCCCTAAGGCTTCCATTGGTATTATTCTGTCTCCATCCTCATTTTCCTAAGCTAGAATTAAAGGACTTTGAAAGTGATGAGCCACATGCTAGAAGGAGCTTGTGTTCTTGAGTTATCTGTTGCTTGGTGAGTTCCCAACCTCCATCAAGCTTTGTCTGTGGTACTACTTTAATGCACTATATATCTGCAAAAATAGATGAGTTAGGCTATATAAGGTGAATGAAATAAAAATTTAAAAGCCTGGTAGTACTCTTATATTTACTCATTCATTCAAGAAACATTTCTTGAGCATTTGTCAGGCACTATTCTATTCTGGGCTATTGACTAAATAACACAGAAATCTGCTCCTAGGGAGCTTATATTTGCTGTAAGGAACAAGGAATAAACCAATAATGAACACATCTATGCCTTGGTGTGGTTGATGGCCATCAGTGCTGGAGAAAAACAGCAGGACACAAGGAAATGGAGTGCAAGGTGGCTTCAGGTTTAAAGAGGGAATCCAGGGCTGTTCTGAGATTTCATAAAATAGGAACCTAAAATGGATGAGGAAGTGAGACATGAAGAGAACTAAGGATTAACATTAGAGTTGGAGGAACAGCAAATGCAAAACCCTTATACTGGGAGCATGTCCAAAATATTCCAACAAGGAGACCAGAATAAACAGAGTAGGTGAGCTTAGAAAACAGGAGGAGAAAATGAAATTAGGTACTTGGGGACCAAAAGGGGTTTGAGTTAGGGGCCTTTTAGATGGTAGTAAAGAGGACATTGAATTTAATTCTGAGAATGCTGAAAAGCTATTGGAGGATTTTGAGAATTACTTGATTTGATCTACATAATAATAAGATCACTATGACTGCTGTGTGGAAATTAGACTGTCCTAAAGGGTTAAAGGTGGATAGAAGCTGGACAACTAGTTAGAAACTATTTCAGTAACCCCGGAGAGTTATGAAGATTTTCTGGGCTAGGATGACAATGGTGTAGAGGCTAAATGGTGAAAGATTTTTATTTTTTGATGAGAAAGTCATCAGGGTTTTCTTATACGGTAGATGTGGGGGTGAGAGAGGATTTTAGAGATGAGTCCAAGGTTTTTGGTCAGAGCCAATGAAGGTACAGTAGCCATTAATTTTATGGGCAAAGCTAAGGGAAGGGAAATTTTAGAATCTGGAGCTGTGTATATTATGTTCGGGATGCCTGTTAAACTTCC
Organism: Canis aureus; assembly: GCF_053574225.1. NCBI lineage: Eukaryota > Metazoa > Chordata > Mammalia > Carnivora > Canidae > Canis > Canis aureus. The sequence goes on along the minus strand of NC_135646.1, from coordinate 10,033,413 downwards.
AAGAAGGTTTAGATTTGAATGAGGCCCCTTAAAGTGTGCTGTGAACATAATCATAACTGTGTGTATGACCTGGCAAGTGGTTAGGTTCATGTCAGTACTAGTTCATGCACTTTCATGGAAGCCAACTGTAGAAATAAATAAATAAAGATAATAAATAAAGTAACTTTAAATGCCAAAAAAGGAGCATTTAGGAGTATAATTTTTTAACATGGGTCAACATAAAGCTTAATTTCTCTGATTGTTTTGGCTATAAATTATATATGCTTATAAGAAACTGCTAGTTATGTTTTAAGATGTAAATTTGCAAATTAAATATGAAGTTATTTTTATACCTATAAATATAACAGGTATTTTATAATGTATATTTATAATAAATTTAAATGATATTGTAATTGTTATGATGTTTATATTCTCCAAATAAGCAAAGAACTTGCAGTTTCTTGAAGCTTCAAGAAAATTTTCCTTAGGAGGGTAATGGTTATATACAGATAAAAATGTCTATAAGCATTACTTATACGTAGTGTACAGAATAATTTAAAGTAGTTTTTATACTATGAACATATATCCTGCTAGTTTTGTAGTTTCCTATCAACTTAATAAGGTATTCAGTTAACTTCCATTAAATAATGATAATATTTATGCCATTACCTTTTAAGAAGGAAGAGGTACATGAATTTACAGTAAATGTAAACATACATTTTAATGACCTGTTTATCTTTTTGGGTGTGTTCCATGAATAAACATATCATCTAATTAGGAGATTAGATTTTCAATTTATTTCAGATTGTCTTCAGTGCCCTTGAGTGTATCTGCCTTTAGCTTTAAACTAACTTTGTTTAGACACTTTGGGTTTGTTGAACAGCTGTCATCTTCCAGAAGGTGTTCTGATTTGTTTTTTGGGTCAACTTACAGCTAAAATTATGGAAAGGTCTTTTCATTGGTTACGGATGGTGCACAAAGCATTTTCAGTTCCAATGTTTTGTAGATTCAGAGAGAAGACAGTTGCCCTTCTGGGGCAATAATAGTTTTTCATTCTGTTTTAATTACATAGATCCATAGTAATAACCACAGTGACTTACAAGAAGACATTGTTGGACATATTATAATTATATATGGCAATTATTTGTAGTACCAACAATATATAAAAGTCCCACCTATTAACTAAGGTTGGTAAAAATAAAACTATGCCTGTCTCCCTTAGGACATACATAGTTTCAGTTTTTGGAGCAGACAAATCATTCAGTTTTTGCATAAAACTTTTTCTTGAATATATTATTATGATAAGGCAAGTCAAATTTCCATGAAATGACATTGCAGTAATAATATTCCAGTAAATATGGAAACCATCTCTCACTTCACTGTCTTGCTTAGCTAAATGCTGGTATTGCCTATTACCTACTGTATGATAGAAAGGGAAATAAAAATTAAAAATAAAAGATATGGAGAATGTCAGGGAAGGTGGTTTAGAACAAGTACCAATGTACCTCTTTATTTTTAGCATTTTATTTAGTATTTCAAACTGTATTATATACATACTTAAACTCATAATTCAGTTTACATAGAGGTGGCAAGACTTGATGAAGTATGAGTAGTCAGTGGTTCCAGCAGTTTCTTTCATTACTGGTGGATTGCCTCACTTAAACTTGCCAAGACCTTATCTTTAATACTTGGTAAAGTTGTTGCATGTGGAATGGTATCTAATAATTTATTTTTTCTTGCTATTCACAATTGTATGGTGAATGGGTCATAAACATTAGTGCTTGTGCTGATGGGTTTAAATCTTAAACAATTTCAGCAATTTAATATGACCATGACTAGCTTGATATCATCATATTCATTTTGTATTATTAGTTTTTTATATCAAAGGTGTTTTATAATCTAAGAGCAAATAATATAACTTTTTATTAGATTTATACACCCAACGTATTGAACAATATTTATGTCCTGAATGACTTAATTCAGAGTACCTCATAAAATAGGACATTCCAACTTGCATGTCTTGTAAGTACCTTGAATTTAGCAAGACTCCAAGCTAATTCCCTTTTCCACCATCATCCCCTTCCTCTCCAGCACCACCTTCTTCTTTCTCCCATTTTGGTTAGTGACATTGCCATCTATATAGTCACTTAAGATGATCTGTGAATCTTGAGTCCTTTTTACCACTTACTATTATATTCAGTCAGTCACTTAAGACTGTGTATTCTATATCCAAAATGAGTTTAGCAGTCATTCATTTGGTCAAAGCCCATCATCTATCACTAAGCTCCTCTAACAGCTTCCTATTAGTCTCTGCCTCTAATTGTCCCTCCAGGTAGAACTTATCTCCCTCTACTGCCATTGTAATAATCTTTCTAAAATGACATATTTTATTTCTGCTTTAAGATCTTGAATTGTATTTTAAGACCTCAAGACACACTTGGGTCTTCCCAATCTAGCTCCAGCCTATTTTTCTAGCTCTGTTGTGTCTCTTGCCTCTATACCACTATGTTCTACACTCAGTGGAAACTTTTCACATGTTCATGTCTTGGCTCACATTCCTTTGTCTGGAACGTATGTACTTAATTTTCACTATTTGCAAATACTCAAGCAACCTAAAAAAAATCCTTTTCTATAAATCAAACCTCCTTTCTGCTCTCTTGGCACTAGATATAGAATATAAAGGCACATATGTCCTGTTGAATCCCATTATGTGTGTCTGTCTCCCAATCTCTCATCAAGGACTCTTGAGGGCATAGATCATGTCTCATTGTGAATAACACCTGACATGTAGGAGGTGCATAGTATGTGTTGAAGGAATGAGTTCATGGATTTGAGTGAAAATATTATGTGCGGTCGTAAATCTCTAGCTAACTTTTAAAAATATCTTATCCACTTATAATCTAGGTAGCACCTGATGTCACCTTGTCCTTTAAATTTAATTTTGCTTGACTGTCCAGTGATTTCTGTGAATGCCTGTGATCCAAGTTTCCTACTTACAATCATACTCTGTGCAAACAGAGCAGCTGTTTTCAACTCTCACAGTTCCTAGAGTGAATTTGGTCATGCACTCACAGCCCAGTTCTCTCACATTTGGTGGGAGGTACAAAAGAGGCTTCTTTAATACAGCTTGCTTTATTTGCCCGACACTGGTTTCCTTGCTCTTGCGTGCCTGTCTCCTCAATAGTCAGCCCCTCATCCTCATATGTACTTTCTCTTCCCAGTTCCCAAACATCTGATTTTTAAAAAGTATTCCTAACACACTCACTGGATTCTTGACTCTTCTACTTTTCCCTCACATACTTGGCCTCCTTGATTTGCTTCTGAAATCTGACAGCTGAGTAAATTTTAACCCTGACCTTTGTGACCCAGAACCTGTGTGTTCGCTCCATCATCTCCCAGATCTATTCCTTAGATGTCCAACCTGGTTTTCCAGATTTTTATCCATTTGAGGAATGAGGGTATTCCTGACAATCTGAAGAATGCTTTCATGAGAAAATCGAACAACAAATATAAATTTAGAATATATTGCCTGTTCTTAAATGATTCCATGTACTAAGGACTTTTCAACTGATAAAGAATATGTGAGAAGGAAAATTAGGCATTCTGGGTATTGCCAATATATGAATGTCTTAGATATGGGACAGGCAATAGTAACAATATAGTCAAAATCCTCTTTTTTCAATGAGATCATTACTGAGGAGGAGGTGAAATGATTTAGTCAAGGTGAAGGACATGATTGGGTCACATTGCTAAAATGTGGTGCTATATGTGAAGGGAGAATAAGTTGTTCTCAGTTGGGATAAACACGCCCTTCCGCCTTGATTTTCTTCATTCCTTCAATACTTATATACTACATTTCTACCATGTATCAGACTCTATTCTAAACATTGGGGATGAAATGGTGAGAGACAGAGAGATAGATTGATTTATTTCCATGTTTCTATCATTACAGCAGTAAGACCTAGGGACCTAATTATTGACTGTGAGCCTGGAAGAAGTGGATGGTAGAGGATTGATGTTATTTTAGGCATTAGGGCAGCATTGTGGGGAGAAGGGCAAAAGGAGTCCTGCTGTCATATGTGGGAATAGAGATTAAATAGCTTGAATTTACTCTGAGTGTTCTCTCTGAAAATTTTCTCCAAAAGGTACTGAGTGCCTAAGTAAGGATTTGGGCCTTTCCAACAGTCAGTAGTTCCTGATCACATCAGAACAATGTCTGGAAATTATGGTGGAGCTGGGAGGAAGGGAAGGTATGTTTAAACAGTGTGTGTCAAGCATAATGAGAGGTATGATTTATGATATAGAATGAAGGCTTTTTCTTTATAAATATACAATAATTCTGGGGAGGATAGGGAGAGATCTTTTCCAAAGGAAAAAAGTAACTAAATTTCTGATCCCAATATGAGTTCTAGATTAAAATTTTCAAACTTGTGGTATATGAGACAGTTCTTACAACTGCCATTGCCATTGTGTAGGTTTTATCATTTTAATTCTATTGTATTAAACCAGACTCATATCAAAGATTTCTCAAGGGGTCTAACAAATTGATGGTAAGTTGAATAATACTTATCTTGATTTACTAATAATATTGAACATTTCTTGAACTGATATTAACTGCATGTGAAATTATGTTCTAGGAATAGAAAGAATTTATCTGTATTTGGTTTACGTTTATGCTTCTGGAAATACAAATAACAAACATATCACTTGGTGAAACAAAAAATTACATCTACTTGTAAAATTTTCCATCTTTTCTTCCTAATATCCTTTTATTTAAAATAGTCAGAAACTGCTATAATAACGCCAGCAATTCTCCAGAGGGAGCCAAATGTTCTGTATATTTAAAGAGGAAGAATGATCGATAAATGACTCTATCACAATTTCTCGGGGTAATTTTGAGAGTTTTTTTTTTTCTTTTGGGAAGAGTGTACCGCAGTACACTTAAATCTAGTTGTCTAGTACATAACATATATTTTTTTCCTTTTGTGCTTGGTAGAAAATTTACATTTATTTGTATTATTTTGGTACATATTGAAAATAGATATTGGATTGATTATACTAAATCCTTGTTATTCTGGGAAACTAATATTCTTGATGTCAATTTTTGTTGCTAGCTATCTTGAATGTAACTATTTTTCTTTTTAAAAAGAAACCAAAAAGAGAAAAATGATGAAAATCATTAACTCACAGATTTAAATGTACTGAATTAATCCAAATGAAATACAGTCTTAAGCTATACATGATTTAAGAGTTATGTGAATTTATTTTTGTTCTGCTGGGTATTTCTGGAGTGGTTTTTTATTTACCCTGGAGTAGTACATAGTAAGTAAAATACTTTTTTTTTTTTTTTTTTGCATTTTAGAAGTTTTACCTCCTTTATACAAGGAACCACAGTAATTTGGTTTTCATTGATTACCTACTGCAAAGTCATTTAGTTTGAAGTTTAAACTTTCAAATAATAGGCTAAATAAAATAATGGTTTATGAACTAGTCTTTCTTTACTGTAGATCAGCTAACATTTGTTCTTAAGTCTTGGATGCGGCCCATACAACAATACTCAAACTGAACATCTATTGAGGAGTTGAGCCAATCACTGTAGTAGAGGCTTATTGTCTCAGTTGATCCACATTAAAATTCCTTAATATGGCACTTGTTATTTACCTGTTTTACAGTGAAGGAATCTGAGATTTCAGAATGTTTGGCAGCTTACTCTTCATTGATTGCTGTGTCTTTGTTTCACCTGTGTTCATGATTTGTGTGAAACTTTTTGTGGTTAAAACGCATAAATTTAGGGACATAGTACAGGTTAGTGGTTAAGAGTACAAAGGCTAGTGCTAGCTTTGTTCAGATTGTGATTCTAGTACACACCTACCCTGTGACTTTGAGCAAGTTGCTTAACCTATTTATTTCTATTTCTTTGCAGTAGCCCTATGACCTTGGACAAATGATTTAACCTCTAATTCTAGTCTAAAAAAAGAATTATTATTTTATCCCATCCCAAAGGGCTGCTATAATGTTTAAGTGAATTATTATTTGTAAATAAATAACTCAGGATGTTATAAATTCTAAATGTTAATAATAAATAGCTTAAAGATCTAAGAAAAGGGGCTAAATTATATCACTTCCATTAGGAAATTACTGATGATAGAACAAATTTTATAATTTTTGGTAAGGAATACTCTATTCCTGGATGGCAGTTTTCTGAGTTTATCGAAGAATTTAGTCATATGAGACTTAAGACTTAAAAAGGCATTTTTTTTTAGATTATTTTACCCCAGTAGTTTAAGGAATTAAGAAATATCATGATCTTACCAAACCTGGTGGATACAAGTATACCTTCACTTACATTCTGCATTGTCAAAAATTATTTAAAGCAGTTAAAATATACATTTAATACTGTAATTAGTAAAATTAAGATAATTAGTTAAAAAACATAAGTAAAATTGGAATGGAAGTTTTTTATTTTTTAGGAAAAACTCCGTTTTTCCTTCCTATGTAGGAAAAAATCCAATTTTTTCTACCATGTATTTCTTCGCTACTGTGTGTTTCTTCCCCAAGTGCCTCCTTTACCTTTATAGAGAACACTTCACTTCTGACAACTTCTGGCCACAAATTGTGTAGAGGTTTTCCACACAGCAGGCAATTCTCTGTGCTACCAGATGCGTGTCCCACTTCAACTCAATTCTGATACTCCCTATTTGAAGATATATCAGATTCCACAGGATAAGGTTTTAGCCCTACAAGACTAATTTTCCCTCAGTTCCCACACCTACCCCACTCCCCACTTCAGATACCAGTCACAAGCCCAGATTGTTTACCTGTACTTTGACTGACTGGCTCAGGTTCAATTAATTTGCTAGAACAGCTTATAGAACTCAGGGGAATACTTATATTTAGCAGTTTATTAAAGGATATGATAAAGGATACAAATATAAACATCCAGATGAAGAGATACATATAGGGCTGGCTCTGGGAGAGTCCTGAGAAAAGATTCTGTCCCCATGGATTTGGGGTATATCACCTTTCCCAGCATGGGGAGGTGTTCACCAACTTGGGAGCTCTCTGAACCCTAGGCTTTTGAGATTTTATGTGGCTTCACCATGTAGGCATGACTCATCATTAACCCCATATTCAGCCCCTCTCCCTTCTCGATAGAATAGGGGATGAGGCTGAACATCCCAAACTCCTAATTATGGGTTGGCCCTCATCCAGGAGCCATCCAGGGGCCCAGAGTTGCCTCATTAGAATAAAATATTGCTATCACCCAGGAACATGTGTTCCTAGTGTCAGGAACTGGGGTTGAAGACCAAATATTAGAGCAAAAGATGCTTCTAGTTTTCTTATCACTTAGGAATTTTCAAGGGCTTTAGGAGCCAGGAACCAGGGACAAAGACCAATATATATTTTTTATTATCTCACAATTATACAAAATCTATATCAAGTGATACCAACCATTTTCTAGAGATAGATCATAATTTTGACAATGGTTTTAGCAGTCACTCATTTAAAAAAAAGAAAAGGTCCATGACCTTTACCTTCTCACCTTTAGAATCTAAGAAAAAGAAGACATTGAGTGGGATATTCAGCCTTTGTCTTTAAATTGTAGGTTAGCTCTTGTTAAAGAATCAGTTCCCATTAGGAGCCACCTGCCCTAGAGTTGACGAACCTGGTTCCTCCAGTCTGGGGAAGATCCTACCTATCCTGTCTAATTTGATTCTGATTGCATCACTCCATTCTAAAGAACTTTCAAAGAGTACCCATTGTCCACAGGAAAAAAAGTTTAAACTCTTCCATGACACTCCTAAGACCTTTACTTATCTAGTTCTTGCTTACCCCTTCAACTCTTTGTCTCTACCTACTATACTCTAGATGTTTCAGTAGCTGGACCTTTTCACTTCTCAGAGGCTGAAACCAAAAACATTAGGTTCTGTGTGTTGATTGGGCTGAGCTATCTGGTTTTGTTTGTTTTCAGTGGTTTGGCTGAGGTCACTCACTCAGCTGTATTCAGCTGGTGGATGTAAAGTTCCAGCTGACATGTTTGATGTTTTGGTCTCCTTTTCTCCCCTGCCCCTTCCTGTCTTCTATTTCATTTTATTGGATTTCTTTGTGTGACTCCCATTCCTCAACAGGATTTCCTGGATTGTCTTACAATATGGTAGCTGGCTTCTAAAGGTTAGGAACAGAAAGAATTTAGTGCTCCTCTTAGTATCTGAGCCCTGGGCCTGTAAGTCCCAGAGTTATTTTTGTTAAATTCTATTGGAGAATCACAGGTAGCCAAGATTCCAGGGGCAGGAAATAGATACCTTTTGATGGATGGAGTGGCATGTGCACACACTGCGAGATGGACTTTTTAGACCATTTTTGAATGTTATCTACCCTACTAACCATACTGATTTTAATTAATTACATTTATTTCCTGAAGCATCCTTTGTCTTGATTTCATGTGTTACATAATCTGCTTCAACTGTCTAAAGCATTTATTATATTCATAGTTACCATGTCCTTTAAAGAAGCCTTACTTGACCTAACATATTTAGACTACCTTCCCCTCCCCGTGGAATCCTGTAAGTGGTAGTGATTTTTTAAATCAAAGCATATATCACAGTTACGTGCTTAATGTCTGAGTATTTGAATCTCCTGCTGCTTATCAGCTTCATGGGAAAAGATCCAGGCCTTCTTTACCATAAAATCCTAATGCATGTACAGTTTGTGACATATAGATGTCATTTAAAACCTAGTTGTTGGGGATCCCTGGGTGGCACAGCGGTTTGGCGCCTGCCTTTGGCCCAGGGCGCAATTCTGGAGACCCGGGATCGAATCTCACGTCGGGCTCCCGGTGCATGGAGCCTGCTTCTCCCTCTGCCTATGTCTCTGCCTCTCTCTCTCTCTGTGACTATCATAAATAAATTAAAAAAAAAATAAAACCTAGTTGTTGGAGGAATGAATGAACAAATGAATGGATATTTAGAAAAAAGGAGAGTTTGCAGGTTTACTGGCCAAGTCACATGCACTAGATATGGAGGATTTTTAAGGACTCTTCCGATAGAGATATGAGTTAGCCAGTTTCTCATCATTAGATATTTTTTCTGTAATTGCATCCTGTGCCTTGTGAAATTTTAATGATACAGACACACTATATATGTTGCCCTGTTGAGAATGCAAATTAGGCAATGGGTGAAGTTATGTCAGTGTTGATTCTTTCCAAAAAAGAAGATGGTTGGGGTTTTGCTCTTTGATTGCCTTCTCTATGCATATCACCATATTACTTTCACAATGGTTCCTTTTAGGTCTCTTCATTGAATACATAAGAAATGTCATGTTGACATATTAAAGTACATTTCAAAGAAACCACTTTGGAAGAATGTTTGATGGTGAAACCACCATTCCCATTGGTCCTCATAATTGTTCTCCACAGGTCAAGTTAAGGCCATAATGTCAACTAAATATTCTAATGTGAAATTGGCATTTTCATTTTGGGGGAGGGTTTGTGAAAAGTCTGAGGACCCATTTATGGGTGCCATATGAATGTTGCAGAGAAAGCTAGGGGACAAACTTCCCTTGTTTAGAGGAAATTTTCCCATAGTTTAGTGCTACTTTTAAAAATAAATCCTAAAATAACAATTTTGTGATAAGAAATAAAGGAAATTTTTAAAATGAAAGTGAAATAGTAAAACTTAGAGGTTTACAAGTTTAAAAATAAAATGTGATAGATAGAAACAAAAAACATGTTTAAATTTCGATCAAGGAAAAATTTTAAGAAATAAAGATGGAGAGATATTAAATTAAAAACCTAAAAGAAGAAGCCATAAAGTAGAAAAGTTAAACTAGAAGGTTAAAAATAAAAATGGTTTTCAGTGTAAAAATGAAGACAATTAGAGGTGTTTCCTTTATGTTTTTTCTTTATGGATTTTTCTTTATGCCTTATAAACAGTAATATATGTCGAGTAAAGATAAGGAAAATCAGCTGGAAATAGGGAGACTAAGGATAAAAGATACAGTGAGCCAATTGAAGTTGAGGAAAGGAGTAATTTAAAACAACCAGTGAAAATCAAGGCAATTGGAAATCCAAAAAAAAAAAAAAAAAGGAAAAGAAAAAAAAAGCAAGCTGCTGCTTCGTGATAAAATTGTACGTTCTATAAAGATGTCAGAAAATAAGTTTGAAAAATTGGGGGAAATGGAGAATGTGTAAAATTTCCAAGATAGAGACCAGTAAGGCTGAATCATAGCTAAATGTCCCTATGAAGATGTTCAAGATGCACATCTCTATGAGAGCCCAGGCACGAACCACCCTTTACTTCACCCTGACCATCTATCAGTGAGACACAGACTTGCCCTTGTTGGCAAAAAATTCAGACCCTTTGGACATATCCACAGCAGTGTGCTCACTGTTCTGCGGTCTTTCGCCCTCAGAATTGCTCTACTGCCTAGATAAATACTTATTTCCATTCAAAGAAGAGCATTTAAGCACTGGTGTGCATTTAAAAGTAAAATATCATTTGTACCATAAACATTTCAGAATTCCTTACTATGTATAGCGGCATGTGTTTTGTATAAACATATCTTTCTGCTTGACAACTATGACCTTTCATGTCACCAGACAATATAGATTCTATATATTAGAGATTTAGATTAAAGAGTGTTATACAGATGGAAAGGAGGTGTCCATTTCACATGTACAGTGTCAAAACTACTAGCTGCAATTGAAATTAGGTTTATGTGTGCACATCATATTTTCTTATACAGTTATACATGCAGATATAATTTTCTTTTTTCTCCTTTTAAGTTATTTGGAGAGTTGAGTAGAATTCTGCTATGCTATGTCTTGATCATATCATTCTACATGACTTTCTTGACCACATAAATGTATTTTATTGGTCTTTCTTGTATTTTGAAAGGTTGTGTAGTTAGAATATTGGTATTGACAATGTGGATCTGTCATCAATAGTGTGTTATGTAAAACATAAAGTAGTGCTTATTTAGTTAGAGTGAAAGAATTAATGATAATAATGACAGTTTCTTTTCTTTTTTTTTTTTTAAAGATTTTATTTATTTATTCATGAGAGACACACAGAGAGAAAGAGAGAGAGATTGGCAGAGATGTAGCAGAGGGAGAAGCAGGCTACATGCAGGGAACCTGATATGGGACTCGATCCCGAGACTCCAGGACCATGCCCTGGGCTGAAAGCAGGCACTAAACCGCTGAGCCATCCAGGGATCTCCAATAATGACAGTTTCTAATTGCAGGAGAAATCACTAAGTATTTATTACATAATTACATATGGCTTTTGGCGACTTTGTAGTTTAGATGGGATGTTTACTTAGGTATATTATTTTTTAATAGATATAGCTTTATTCTTTTGTTTTCTTATTCCAAGAATAATACATGTTCTTCCTTGAACTACCCCTCAAATATCAAAACAGGTAAGTGCTACTAACACTTTAGGTATTAGGTAATTCTTTCCGGAATCTTTGAAAGCCCTATCCCCTTCCTCTCGTCCCCCATCCCCATTTAGAATCATATTATAAAAACTATCCTAGAATTTACCTTATGCGTTAAAGACAGTGTGGATATCCTTATTAACTATTCTATCCTTGTTTATATTTCCAGTTAGTATTGATACCTCAATATATAATAATTAACTTAATTATTTAATCATTTTTTAATCTTATAAAATAGCACAGCTATGATTATGTTCTACAAAGATCTTTATATACTTATTTAACTACAATATTTTATTATTGGTATTTTGTATTATTTCTATCTATATTAGATATTTATGAATGCAGTGTATTTCTGGGGTTAAATTATGTTATAGAATTAAACTACAACCTATTTTATGAATTCTTCTTTACTACTCATGTTTTACTTTTTTTTCTTTACTACTCAAGAACTAAGGATACTAGGGGAACCTGGGTGGCTCAGCCGCCCAAGTGCCTACTCAGCTCCTAATCTTGGGGTTCTGGGATCAAGCCCCAGATCAAGCTCCCCACTCAGTGAGGAATCTGCTTCTCCCTCTCCTTCTGCCCCTCCCCACTGCTTGTGTATTCTGTCTCTCTCAAATACATAGATAGATAGATAGATAGATAGATAAATGAATAAATAAATAAATAAAATCTTTAAAAAAAGAACTAAGGATACTAGACAAGAAACTAGTTGTTTATGGATGTAATAATAAATATTTTTATCTCAAATGTATGAAAATTAAGTTTCTTGATCTTAAAGTAAAAATACATTTCTTTTTCCCTCGTTTTCTTCTATGCCTTTTTCACTCATGAACTGATTGATCTTGCTTCCTGCAAGCTCACTCAAACTCATGATAATTAGAAACCCTCCCCCATAACTCCTGCCCTCATCTCAGCTCTTCCTGCACTGGGGCTTATTAAATATCTTTCCTGATGGCCATTTTGGAGACTGTTTATCACCTGAGCTGTGCTGTTATACCATCTGCTACCAGTGTCAGCTGGGACACTTTATGTTGAGAGTAACTGAAAATAAACTGGTTTAAAGATGAAAGGAAATATTGGATCAGTTAACTGTGAAAAGGTCAGAAGTAGGTGTAGCTTCAGATTAAGCTTGATTCACTGTTTTAAAAATATCACTGCGTGCTTGATTTCACTGTTTTTCTATTCTTTTATTTTTTTAAGATTTTATTTATTTATTCATGAGAAAGAGAGAGAGAGAGAAAGAGAGAGAGAGAGAGAAGCAGTGACACAGGCAGAGGGAGAGGCAGGCTCTCTGCAGGGAGCCCGACATGGAACTCGATCCTGGGTCTCCAGGATCACACCCTGGGCAGAAGGCGGTGCTAAACCACTGAGCCACCGGGGGCTGCCCTATTCTGTCTTTTATATCAGCATTACCCTCAGGCTCCAAGCTCATCTTTCATGGTAGCAAAATGGCTGAAGCAGTTCTAGATTTCATATTTGTTCACAATACCATCCAGAGATACAGAGTGTCTCTTTCCATACCCTCAGAGAAAATTCTCTTTCCTTTTAAGTTTAGACAAACCACCTTGTTTTTCATTGACAGATTAGATTAAGTGCCATCCCAGAGTTGAAAGCTGTGATTAGGGAAAATGACTACTCTCTTGACATAAAACAAGACATAGACTTGTGCATAATAATAGAAGGGGGACAGTTCCAAAAAAGAAAAAAAAAAAAAGCCTGGGTGTTGTTACCAGAGACAGTAGGAATGGATATTAAACAAGTATCCACTGCAGTAGGCAGGTTTCTATCTCTGCTAGGTTTACGTGATAATCAGGCAATGCTAACCAGTCCCTTTTCCCCCAAGTTGTATATTCCCATGTGTTTTAATTGGTGTCTCTGAATGTTTGCTCTACTATTTGTAACAAACAAAAACATGAGTATCAGGCATTCAGTCCTTTATTTGGCAACATTTATGTGCTCAGGAGTTTGTGCTATGTCTTGGACAGATCAAGCAAAAGAAAACACTTTTCAGGATGGCAAGATGGTAAGGGTTAAATGAAATGGTTTACATAGTAGTACATGACATGACTCCTGGAGTATGGTGTGTGCTCAGTAGATGTTGGTCTTTTGTTTCTGCCCATTTGCAGTCTCTCTACTCTTCCTCTGACTGGTCGTCTTCTCTTATTAGTCTTCCTCTCACCAATGTAGTGACCTGAGACAGTACCTATGAATACATCTTTAAGATGTTCCTTAACTATTTAATTTGGACCTGTGAGTATTGCTGTACCTGTTAAAACTCATCTGTGATTTCTGGTGCTGTTTAGAGATTGGGTTAATTTGCGGATAGTATGACTTGCTCTCCCAACTGAATCTCAATTGCAATATGCTTAAGCTCTAACCTGTATGATTCTGAAGGCAAATATTATTTTTTTAGCTCTGATCATTCTCTATTCATTCATTTCCTCTAAGTAAATAGCCATGAATCAATAGTGCATTGTTAGAGATGACAATTTTAGGTAGAGAAGTAGATTACTCATTTGGCTGGAACAGTATCTTCAGCTACAATAAGTTATTTACATGTTAAACTTACTAAGTGAAAATAGTATTCATCACAATGTGTACTTTACTCTTTTAGTTTAAATGATAAGTAAAAGTAATTAGGAGTCTTATAGCCTTTGATTGACTTATGTTGATATTTTCTATAAATATTTCTGAGTGGAATAGACCAAAGTAATTTACCATATCATAAATATGCTTCATAAATAAGTCAGATTCACTATGACTTATTAAAACTTTGTTGAAATCTTTAGTACACTTAGAAATTAGAATTAGAATTAAGATAAGAATAGAGAAAAGAGAAATGAATAATTTTACCAAAGATAGAGATGATACATATTTTCCCTTTAATGGTTTGTAGTTTTCTATTGGGTTATAACTTAAATAATGTTCAATAGATTTGCATGTGTAGTGGTTTGGAATACCAGGCATGTTTTAGATACTTTAGATGATACAAGTATACTCTTATTCTTAGAAAAGGTACATGCTTTTTGTTATATTATCCTCTATACAATGTCAAGATAGGTTGGTATGGTACATTTCTCAGAGGGCAAAATTTGGGTGGAGGTGGTCAATGTGATGCACATGAGTTATAGGTGCCTGCGAAATATTTAACTATATGAACCTGAGGTTCATAGGTAAGACTAGGCTGAAAATTAACAATGTGATTCATCTTTATATATGTGATAGTAAGTCATAGGGATGGAGGAAATATTTGAGGGAAAGAGTAAAAAGAGCAGAAGACCTTGAAACGGGAGTTGAAGAATAGTCAAATGAGTTTGAAAGAAGAAATTAAAAGAGAAAGCAGACAGGTGTGTGTTTAGAAAACAGTATGGAAACTAACTGGAAGACATGGCTAACAATCTTGAATGCCACTGAGAAGCCATGTCAATGTGGTCCAAAAATATCTATATAATACTACAAGTCACTCGAATATTACTAAGTCACATTTTCATGGAGATACCAGCAAAATGAGTTTGGGCTTGGTTAATTAGTTAATTGGAAATGAAAAGACAAATGAAAGACAAATAAAATGAGCACAGTCAGTTACCTCTAAATTATTGCTTCCATGGATATAAAAATAGGAGATAGTGAAGTAGTTGGAGGGGGAATGGGATTGGATGAAGTTCTTAGTTGTTTGATAGGCGAAAATTGAATGTGTGTACAAGCTAAATGGAAGCATCTGTTATAATGGAAGGAAGTGAATATACAATATTCAAAGTGTAAAGTTTATGTAAGGAAAAAGGTGGAAAGAATTTAAAGTATAGGTGGAGGGATGCTAACAATATGAAGACATTGTACAAATAAAGAGACAACATCTGAATAGAAAGAGGTAAGACCTACCTGTCTCTTATGTAAGACAAATACTGCAAATAGCCAACTAGCAAATGAAAATGTACTTAATATAAGAAATACAAATTAGGGTACTCTAAAATTATTTTTATAATTGATGGTGTAATAGTCTCATGTTTGTTTTTTAATTTGTTCAACTCTTCTGGTGGGACTACTTGACTATATTTATATGTATGCAATATATGGCCTATCAGATAGGTATAGACATCTATAAAGTTATTTTCTGAGGAAGATATTAGGTAAAACAAAATGTGACAAGTAAGTTTACATAATTGTAGAAATCACCTGAGGTATTATCTAAGAATTAAAAATATTTATTCCCAGTAATCTTTTGGAGAATTGTGACTGCTTTTTATTTAAATTAAGAACTAAGAAATTTTATTGTATTCTTTCTGAAGTAAATATGTTTTAAGAAAGATAATCTGCATCGTGTTTAGAAGGGTTGATCCAAAGAATGAATTGAACTAAGTATCTCTAAAACATTGTGAAAGGGAAGTGTCTTAGCACACAAACACAGAATTTGTTTTTATGTAGTGCTGTAGTAGTGATTTATGCATCAATCAATAAATCTTATGACAGTTGTTATAAAGATTAAAGATACAGTTAAAAACCTTATTCTAAATCTGTGCTCAACAAGTAAACATCTTATTTTTATGTTATTTAAATATTTGATAGTGAGGAGAAAATTAATACAGAGTTCTAGTATTCACTCTGCTTCAAAGCTTTGTTGTTTCTGTAAATTATAAAATTCTGTCTTCGGTATGTATATGTATGTATATATTACTGTGTTTATGAGCTGGGTAATGTAGATACATTGATTTTATAAGCTAGAAAAACTGGAGTTTAAAGTCTGGAATATGATGTCAGAGCATCCCTACATGGTAAGCCTTTGTGCACCTATCTAGCTGGTTAGCTTTCTTTTTACACAAAGGCATGCTGCCTGACCTCATTTTGTGCTTTAAAAAAAAAAAAAAAAAAAAGCAGTTATTTTAAAGGTCTTAAAAATGTCCCTACATTTTATCTCATCGATTTAATGCATAAGAATTTATTCTAGGGACACTTGGGTGGCTCAGCGGTTTAGCGCCACCTTCGGCTCAGAGCCTGATCCTGGATGGAGTCCCAGGTTCGAGTCCCACATGGGGCTCCCTGCATGGAGCCTGGGTCTCCCTCTGCCTGTGTCTCTGCCTCTCTCTCTCTCTGTGTCTCTCATGAATAAATAAATAAATAAAATCTTTTTTAAAAAAAGAATTTATTCTAGAGATTCACATATATATATATAGGTAAAAAATGATCATAAGATATTATGTTTAATAGAAAAATATTAGATAGCAACTCATATATCCAATAGTAGTGAATTGGTTAAATGATGTTGTATAGAAACTTTTAAGGAAGTGAAAAAACACCTATGTTATATTGTTACATGACAAAATTGTATTAATAACCAGTATATTCAGGGGCACCTGGGTGGCTCAGTTCTGCCTTCAGCTCAGGTCATGATTGTGGGGCCCTGGGATCGAGTCCTGCATCAGGCTCCCTGCAGGGAGCCTGCTTCTCCCTCTGCCTATGTCTCTGCCTCTCTGTGTCTCTCATGAATAAATAAATAAAATATTTTTTTAAAGAGCAGTATATTCATCATGTTATCAATTTTGTAAAAAAAAAAAAATTTTGTAAAAAATAGCCAATGTAAATTTTGTGTATACATATATGTATATGTTTGTATACATATATCTGTCCATCCATTCTCTATCCATCTATCAATAGAAACATAAACACCAGCATATTAATAATGACTGTCTTCATGGTAGAGCAAGTATTTATCATTGATATGCCAATTTTATTATAATTTGAAACCAGTAAAATGCCAATTTGTTTTTTGTTTAATTTTATGTTATGACCATAAGATGAATTAAAACAAAAATATCTGTTGCTTTTAATTTCGGGAACAGTTTTTTAAAGGACTTTAAAAAGCAGTATTTTTGCTGATTTGATAAATAATTTTTATTGGTCCCCCCAAAATCTGGACATCCCTCCTATCACCCTTTTGAAAGCTGAGGGTGAAAGCTAATTATTCTCATAGCATATCGAACTCTTTCGAGATTTCTGGTCCCTCTAAAATAGCAAAAAGATTCTAGTGTAATTAATGGTGATTTAATGCTCAGCCATAGCTGAAGAACATAGGTTTGTCTTGGTTTTATCCTGTTTTATTTAGGCACGATGGTCACATATTTTACTCGATTGTACTGTCACCTCTTAGGCATACTATGCACTTCAAGGTTGAATTGTGATTCTTTAAAGTTGTTGAAAGAGATTTATATTATATTGGATATTAAACTTTAATACAATAATGGAATATATTTGACTCTGGATTATATGTAATAATGTAATTGAAAATAACTTATACCTGGCTATTTGTTGGTGCTCAGGGACTAGCCTTATGAGTTCTGTTGTTACACTGCCTGGACTTGCTTTTTTATATGTATTAGGCTGCTCAGGCTGCCACAACAAAAATACTATAGCCAGCGGGCTTAAACAACAGAAATTTATTTAGTTGTAGAGACTAAAAGTCCAAGATTAGGGTTCTAGCAGGGTTCAGTTTCTGGTAGGACTCTCTTCCTGACTTGCAGATGACCACATTCTTGCTAAGTCCTCATGTGGCCTTTCTTCAGTGCATGTACACAGGGAGAGAAAAAGAGTTCTCTGGTATCTCTTCTTAAAGGATACTAATAGTATTGGATCAGGGCCCCACCCTTATGACCTCATTTAACTTCAGTTACTTTTATAAAGGCCCTATCTTGAAATATAGTTACATGGGAGGTTAAGACTTCAATATAAATTTTGAAGGTTCACATTCAGTCCATAGCATTGTACAGCCTCTGGTAAAGGCTGAATTTCACTCAGGCATGATTTTCTCACCCAACAAGTGGTCATGAAGCCAAGTCTATAGAATTATGTGTGAATTAATGAGAAGTGTCATATTGTGTCATATAGTAAGCACATTAAATAATATGCTTGCATCTATCTAGCTATGTAATGTTGCTTTTATTCCTAATAAATTAATATATTTTTAATCCTGAAGCTCATTCATAGTTCATTTTATTGAAACCAGAGTTTAAAAATACTTCCTTTCTTATTTAGTGGTGTTTAAATTGCCATGCAAATAAATTTGACTTATAAGAATATCTTAGTCATAATTAATAGCATTTTAATTTTAATTTTTAAAGTCATTTGGAAAAAATGCTTTTAATTATTTAAACATAAAAAATAATAAATGTCATTATGGGCATATACATGTGAGTATAAGGACTAATAAAACTTATTTTAATTCTTTTCTTATTCTTGCCCATCACTCGAGGTTCATCTTAAGTGTCACTACCTCAGACAGAGCTTCTCTGATCCACAAGGGAATAATCCACATTATTTGCTTTTAAACTTTAAACCTCCACTT
Source organism: Canis aureus (assembly GCF_053574225.1). Lineage (NCBI taxonomy): Eukaryota > Metazoa > Chordata > Mammalia > Carnivora > Canidae > Canis > Canis aureus. The sequence continues at coordinate 10,014,656 of NC_135646.1, read as the reverse complement.
ATTTTTAATAATTTGTCTCCTTCACACAAAGGTATCCTACTTGATATTCAGAAGTTTACACATTAACTTATATTCAGACTGACTGAAGAGAACATTTTCATATGATATTATTAACTTTTTATGTCAACTAAATGAAGGTAGACATCTCAGGTAGGGGTTTGGATTTCTTGAGCAGGAATGAATTTCAAATGCCACCATTTTTGAAATATCAACAAAAACACTAACATGATTTGAAAGCCAGTTTGAAAGAAAATACCATTGTGTACAGATTTGGAAAATATATATAGATAAAGAAGTCACCTAGTGTCTTCTTGAACTATAATTGTGCATTTTTTGGTAGCAGCGTTTTGAAGTAAATTGGTTCTAAAAACAAAATATGGTTTGAGAAAATAAATGTTAGATTCTTTTGCATCATTATTATTTATTTTATTATTTTATTTTTCTTTAGCCCTGAAGCATGTTGGAAAGGATTAATGCAGCTTAGAAAGGAAGGACCTTTGTATTATGATGAGGTTTTCTCTGAGATTTCTTATCCTTGATATAATAATACCTTTCTAACATTATATTTTAATATATAATTTTTCTACTATCAGGCTTACATGATTCTGGTGATACTTTCTACCTTTCAAAAGTATAGTATTATATTTCCTTTAGGGTCTCAGATTTATTCTAGTCTCATCTTTGATGGATGTAAAGTAATAGTTTACAGTTATTTGAAATAGAAGACTAACATATAAAAATATAAAATTATAGTTTTTTCCCTAAACTCTTATTTTATTTTATTTTTTTTAGAATATCTGTACTCACAATACTTTGATTCTAAGCTTTGTTTTCTTTGTGAAGCCCGACAAAACGTAATTATAGGTGTGTAATTTTTCCCCTTTAGGAGAAAAATGAAATAGTACATTCTTGTTTTACAGAAGTGCAGGCTGTATTTTAGCTTGATTAGGTAAGCTGGCTATTAATGTATAAAAGTTATACTTAGAGTCTGTTATTGCAGTGATGAAATAATTTTTCAGTGGCACTGAAAGTTAATGATATATAGAAATGCATATGAAGGGGAAAGAAGGTAACTTAAATGACAAACGACTTTGGGATAAGGTTGCACATAAATTTACTGATTCTACTCCAAATATGTAGCATGATAAATGAAATCAAACAGAGGGTGAGGGAAAAAGTGAGAGCCAGAGACTTTACTTACAGTAAACTTTACTTGTTAAATTATATTTCAGGAATAGGTTGTTCTCTGGGCTCAACCTGCAGAGCCCTAAACCTATCAGGTCATATGAGAGAACTGCTTCATATGTGATTACTGAAAAAAAGGATCAAGGATGAGAGCTGTTGTTTAGCATCACCTGGCATAAAGTTTGTCTGTAAGAATTATCATTTTAATCTACAGTTCTAGCAATTCTGATGGAAGGAAGAGCTGCCCTTGGATGTGAGTACAGGAAGGATGGGTTTGGGCTGCATAAACCAAAGGGGGACAACCAAAGGGGGACAGTCTAGTGTAATGCAGGCCAGGTTGACTCCAGCCTATTGTCCCTTGTTTTTTACCAAACACCACCAGGATTTTCCAAACAGAAGTATCATTCCCTCCTGCTGAACAGAATATGGGGCACTCTTTCAGGGATTCCTTGTATTTGATGGGACCTGGAAGTTTTTAACTTCCATTGCCCTTATTATTTTTTAAATTAAAAAAAAACAACAACAACAACAAACATTGTATTTATTCATGAGAGACACAGAGAGACAGAGAGGCAGAGACATAGGCAGAGGGAGAAGCAGGTTTCCTATGGGGAGCCTGATGCGGAACTTGATCCCAGGACCCCATGATCATGACCTGAGCCAGACGTCGAATGACTGAGCCACCCAGGTACCCCCACCTCCATTGCCTTTAAGGGACAATCAACAGACATACCTATTCTTTATGGCTAGCTCTTCTTTGCCCACCAAGTCTTGAAATAGCCCCATACTCTACTGGTAATTCCCAATATCCTTAGCATTACCCTCTCCATCTGCTTTAGTTATATCAGCAGGTGTAGTTCCAAAGAACTCAGGGTGCTCCTGGAATCTGTTGAAGTTGGTTAATGGAGTCTGGTTATAATGCCTTCAGCTAACTGTTTTTAAATCTATGTGAGGTTTAATGCTATTTATTCCTTAACCTTTGTGTGCATTATCATTTCTATATATATTTTATAAATTTATTACCTAATTCCCTGCCCTTTTGTCCTTGACTTTGCTGTTTTGTAAAGAACTTAGCATATACGTTTTCTTTGCTTGTCTGTGTTCTATACATGCACAGACTCATTCCAAAGCTAATAGGGTCATGCACTGTAGCAGATTCATTCTCAACTTTCAAGGGATGTACCACTTTGAGGATATGGACCTACAAGGTCTCCAGAAGCCTGTTTTTAAATCTCTGCCTTTAATATTTCATTCCTATACATGTGCTTGGCAGTTTGAGGTTAAGAAATATATTTTTAAGATTGTTTATTTGAGAGAGAGAGAGAGAGAGAGAGAGAATGTATGTGCACAAGTGCATGAGCAGGGGGAGGGGCAACCAGAGAGGGTGAGAATCCTAAGCTGACTTCCCACTGAGCATGAAGTCAGACATGCTTGATTTGACGAATCCAAGACCATGGCCCCAGGCAAAACCAAGAGTCAGATGCCGAACTGACCAAGCCACCCAGGTTCCCAGAGGTTCAGAAACTTATACAATAAAAGTTTATTTTTCACCTAAATCTAGTCAGTGGAAGTTTTCCCATTTAGATAGCTTTTCCAAGCATCTCTAAGTGATGACTGAGAGAATCTTAGGGATCTAGAATCTTTTCTATTCTTTTGTAACACTGACATCCTTAACACATGGCCTTCAAGGTTCTGAGACAGGTGAAAAAGTAGTGAAATATTCCTCTAGGGGTTTCATGGCCAGCCCTGGGAGTATCACACACCACCAGAACTTAGTCACATGGGATTTTTGGCTGCCAGGGAGGCTGGGCAATGTGTGCTGAGGTTAGTAGGCACCTAGCAGACTCTTTGTCATATCATCTTTCTATTTTAGGCTCGTTCCCTTCAGGTTTATGAGTGACTGCAACAGCAAATGTCTATCTAGTAAGAAAGAGAAAGACTCTCTTCTAACCATGGACAGGTCTTCCCTTAAAGCTTTGGTCACAAAGCAAGATATTTTATGGAAGAAAGTTGGATACCTGACAAAATAAGAATTCTATATAGGAAGGAAGAAGCAGTGAATAGGTAGATACCAGACAGGTCAACTATGAGTATGATAGAGAGCCAGAGTAGAATGGCATCTCAAAACCCAAAAGAAAAGAGATATTTGAAAAGATAGTGTGGCTAATCTTTTACAAAGTGTTCAATAAGACGAGGATTTTAAAGAGGCTGACCTTGGAAGTAAGTCCTTAGTAAATTCAGTATTAGTAGTCTAAAGAAATAATAAGATTATTTTTCATATTGTGGTTTATTGAGGAGTGTATAGTTGCTAAGAAAATGGGTCCATCATATTCATTCATTACGCTGCCCTCCATGTAGTTGACTTTCTTTCCTAAATGAATATTTCATTCTCAATGAAAATTTGAACTAAATACAATGAACACTGAACTGTAAAGATAATATAAAAATATTATGATAATTATAGTTTACTTCATTAAAAAGTCAGTTCTGTTGAAATTTAGCATAATGCCAATATGTTATTTGTACTTTTTAACTTTTTCACTTCTCATAGATCTCAAGAAAATACCATTTATAAAATTGAAATTATTTATAATAGTGCAGATTCAAGCCTATGCTAATTGCTCTAATAACCCAGATAATTAATTATTATGCATTCCTAAAATGGAATCCCATTAAGTTATTTTACTATGATGGATGTAATCATTTTGATAATGTAAGTAATCTACACATTTTTCTAGATTAATCACAGATGCTGTTCTAAAGCTGTTTTAATGTAGTGAATTATAATAGTTTACTTATGATAAGCATCAAGGGTCTTTAAATGCTCTTAATCATATTCAAATTTTATCACTTAGAAATAAATTGATTTTTTATTCAAAGTAACATAACTAAGATAACTTATTTTCTGCAAAACAGATAACTTGTATGAAATCACAAAATGAGCTACATAGACATTCAGAATATTAAATAAATAGTTTATATTTAGAAAAACCCATGTTATATGAATCATGATAAAAATTACTGATATTTCTGTATATTTTTTATTGGAGTTCAATTTGCCAACATATAGCATAACACCCAGTGCTCATCTCATCAAGTGCTCCCCTCAGTCTGGCCTATCACCAGGTCACCCCAACCCCCCACCCGCCTCCCCTTCTACTACCCCTTGTTTGTTTCCCAGAGTTAGGAGTCTCATGTTCTGTCTCCCTCACTGATATTTCAAATTCATTTTCTCTCCTTTCCCCTATAATCCCTTTCACTATTTTTTATATTCCTCAAATGAATGAAACCATATAATGTTTGTCCTTCTCCGATTGACTTACTTCACTCAGCATCATACCCTCCAGTTCCATCCACGTCAAAGCAAATGGTGGGTATTTGTCGTTTCTAATGGCTGAGGAATATTCCATTGTATACATAAACCACATCTTCACTATCTATCATCTTTCAATGGACACCGAGGCTCCTTCCACAGTTTGGCTATTGTGGACATTGCTGCTATAAACATCGGGGTGCAGGTGTCCCGGCGTTTCACTGCATCTGTATCTTTGGGGTAAATCCCAGCAGTGCAATTGCTGGGTCGTAGGTCAGGTCTATTTTTAACTCTTTGAGGAACCTCCACACAGTTCTCCAGAGTGGCTGCACCAGTTCACATTCCCACCAACAGTGCAGAGGGTTCCCTTTTCTCCGCATCCTCTCCAACATTTGTGGTTTCCTGCCTTGTTAATTTTCCCCATTCTCACTGGTGTGAGGTGGTATCTCATTGTGGTTTTGATTTCTATTTCCCTGATGGCAAGTGATGCAGAGCATTTTCTCATGTGCATGTTGGCCATGTCTATGTCTTCCTCTGTGAGATTTCTGTTCATGTCTTTTGCCCATTTCATGATTTGATTTTTTGTTTCTTTGCTGTTGAATTTCATAAGTTCTTTATACATCTTGGATGCTAGCCCTTTATCTGATAAGTCATTTGCAAATATCTTCTTCCATTCTGTCAGTTGTCTTTTAGTTTTGTTGACTGTTTCTTTTGCTGTATGGAAGTTTCTTATCTTGATGAAGTCCCAATAGTTCATTTTTGCTTTTGTTTCCCTTGCCTTCATGGATGTATCTTGCAAGACGTTGCTGTGGCCAAGTTCAAAAAGGGTATTGCCTGTGTTCTCATCTAGGATTTTGATGGATTCTTGCCTCACATTTAGATCTTTCATCCATTTTGAGCTTATCTTTGTGTCTGGTGTAAGAGAATGGTCTAGTTTCATTCTCCTGCACGTGGCTGTCCAATTTTCCCAACACCATTCATTGAAGAGACTGTCCTTTTTCCAGTGGATAGTCTTTCCTGATTTGTTGATATTAGTTGACCATAGAGTTGAGGGCCCATTTCTGGATTCTCTATTCTGTTCCATTGATCTATGTGTCTGTTTTTGTGCCAGTACCACACTGTCTTGATGATCACAGCTTTATAGTACAACCTGAAATCTGGCATTGTGATGCCCCCGGCTCTGGTTTTCTTTTTAATACTCCCCTGGCTATTCGGGGTCTTTTCTGATTCCACACAAATCTTAAGATGATTTGTTCCAACTCCCTGATGAAAGTCCATGGTATTTTGGTAGGGATGTCATTGAATGTGTAAATTGCCCTGGGTAGCATTGACATTTTCATAATAGTTATTCTTCTAATCCATGAGCATGGAATATTTTTCCATCTCTTTGTGTCTTCCTCAATTTCCTTCAGAAGTGTTATGTACTTTTTAGGGTATAGATCCTTTACCTCTTTGGTTAGGTTTATTCCTAGGTATCTTAGGTGCTTTTGGGTGCAATTGTAAATGGGATTGACTTCTTAATTTCTCTTTCTTCAGTTTCATTGTTAGTGTATAGAAATGCCACTGATATCTGGGCATTGATTTTGTATCCTGCCACACTGCCGAATTGCTGTATGAGTTCTAGCAATCTTGGGGTGGAGTCTTTTGGGTTTTCTATGTACAGTATCATGTCATCTGCAAAGTGGAAGAGTTTGACTTCTTTGCCAATTTGAATGCCTTTTATTTCTTTTTGTTGCCTTATTGCTGAGGCAATACCAGTGGTGAGAGTGGACATCCCTGTCGTGTTCCTGATCTTAGCGGAAAGGCTCCCAGTGTTTCTCCATTGAGAATGATATTTGCTGTGGGCTTATTGTAGATGGTTTTTAAGATGCTGAGGATTGTTCCCTCATCCCTACACTCTGAAGAGTTTTGATCAGGAATGGATTCTGTATTTTGTCAAATGCTTTTTCTGCATCTATTGAGAGGATCATAAGGTACTTGTTTTTCCTCTTGTTGATATGATCTATCACGCTGATTGCCTTATGAGTGTTGAACCAGCCTTGCATCCCGGGTCTAAATCCCACTTGGTCATGGTGAATAATCTTCTTAATGTATTGTTGGATCCTATTGGCTAGTATCTTGTTGAGAATTTTGCATCTGTGTTCATCAGGGATATTGGTCTATAATTCTCCTTTTTGGTGGGGTGTTTGGTTTTGGAATTAAGGTGATGCTGGCCTCATAGAACGAGTTTGGAAGTATTCTATCTCTTTCTATCTTTTGGAACAGCTTTAGTAGAATAGGTATGTTTCTTCTTTAACCGTTTAATAGAATTCCCCTGGAAGCCATCTGGCCCTGGACTTTTGTGTCTTGGGAGGTTTTCGATGACTGCTTCAGTTTCTTCACTGGTTATTGGCATGTTCAGGTTTTCTATTTCTTCCTGTTCCAGTTTTGGTAGTTTGTGGTTTTCCTGAAATGCATCCATTTCTTCTAGATTGCCTAATTTATTGGTATATAGCTGCTCATAATATGTTTTTAAAATCGTTTGTTTTTCCTTGGTATTGGTTGTGATCTCTCCTTTTTCATTCGTGATTTTATTAATTAGTCTTTTCTCTCTTGTTTTTTAATAAGGCTGGCTAATGGTTTATCTGTCTTATTAAATCTTTCAAAGCACCAACTCCTGGTTTTGTTGACCAGTTCTTCTGGTCTCTATTTCATTGAGTTCTGCTTGAATATTTATTGACTCTCTTCTTCTGCTTGGTGTAGGTTTTGTTTGCTGTTCTTTCTCTACTTCATTTAGGTGTGAGGTTAGCTTTTGTATTCGATTTTTTTCCAATTTTTTGAAGGATGCTTGTATTGCTATGTATTTCCCTCTTAAGAACTGCTTTTGCTATATCCCAAAGATTTTGAATGGTTCTATCTTCATTCTCATTAGTATCCCTGAATATTTTTAATTCTTCTCTAATTTCCTGGTTGACCTTTTCATCTTTTAGCAGATGCTCTTTAATGTCCATGTGTTTGAGTTTCTTCCAAATTTCTTCTTGTTAAGGAGGTCAAATATCAAAGCATTATGGTCTAAAAATAAGCAGGAGACAATCCCAATCTTTTGATATTGGTTGAGACCTGATTTGTGACACAGTATGTGGTCTATTCTGGAGAAAGTTCCATGTACACTTGAGAAAAATGTGTATTCAGTTGCGTTTGGATGTAAAGTCCTGTAAATATCTGTGAAATCCATCTGGTCCAGTGTATCATTTAAAGCTCTTGTTTCTTTGGAGATGTTGTTTTTAGAAGATTTGTCATTTGCAAAAAGTGCCATATTGAAGTATCCCAGATTTGTGTATTATTATCTAAGTATGTCTTAACTTTGGTTATTGATTGATTGATATACTTGGCAGCTCCCACATTAGGGGTATAAATATTCATGATTGTTAGGTCCTCTTGTTGGGTAGATCATTTAAGTATGATATAGTGTCCCTCTTCATCTCTTACTACAATCTTTGTGATAAACTTTAATTTATCTGATATGAGGATTGCTACCCCTGCTTTCTTTTGAGGACCACTTGAAGGTTATTGGTTCTCCAACCTTTTATTTTCAGGCTGTAGGTATCCTTAGGTCTAAAATGAGTCTCTTGTAGACGGCAAATAGATGGGTCTTGCTTTTTTTCCAGTCTGAAACCCTGCGCCTTTTGATGGGATCATTAAGCCCATTCATGTTCAGAGTTACTATTGAAAGATATGAATTTAGTGTCATCATAATACCCCTTCATTTCCTGTTTTTGTGGATTATTTCTTTGGGCTTCCTCTTTCTATTACAGAATCCCCCTTAATATTTCTTGCAGAGCTGGTTTGATGTTCACATATTCTTTCAGTTTTTGCATATCTTGGAAACTCTTTATCTCTCCTATTCTGAATGAGAACCTTGCTGGATAAAGTATTCTTGGTTGCATGTTCTTCTCATTTAGGACCCTGAATATATCTTGCCAGCCCTTTCTGGCCTGCCAGGTCTCTGTGTAAAGTCTGCTTACACAGAGGTCTGCTGTTAATCTAATATTTCTCTCCCATATAAGTTAGGAATCTCTTGTCTCTTGCTGCTTTAAGGATTTTATCTTTGGAATTTGCAAGTTTCACTATTAAATGTCAAAGTGTTGAATGGTTTTTATTGATTTTAGGAGGGATCTATCTCCTGGATCTGAATGCCTGTTTCCTTCCCCAAATTATGAAAGTTGTCAGCTTTGGTTTGTTCAAATATGCTTTCTGGCCCCCTGTCCCTCTCAGCACCCTCTGGAACCCCAATTATACGTAGATTTTTCCTTCTGAGGCTGTCATTTATTTCTGTTAACCTTTCCTCATGATCTTTTAATTGTTTTTCTCTTTTTTCCTCAGCTTCCTTTTGTGCCATCAACTTGTCTTCTATGTCACTCACTTGTTCCTCTACCTCATTAACCCTCATTGTTAAGACCTCCAGTTTGGATTGCATCTCATTTAATTGATTTTTAATTTTGGCCTGATTAGATCTAAATTCTGCAGTCATGAAGTCTTTGATTCCTTTATGCTTTTTTTTCCAGGGCCACCAGTAGGTTTATAATTGTGCTTCTCAATTGGTTTTCTGACATTGAATTGTAATCCAATTCTGTAACTCTGGGAGAGAGTACTGTTTCTGATTCTTTCTTTTGTGGTGAGTTCTTCTTTTAGTCATTTTGCTCAGTGCAGTGTGGCTGTATGAGTGGGCTGAGTCAAGAATATCAACCAAGACCTAAGTAAATTTCACTCTAGATGATTTTGACAAGGTCAGGGACCAGAAATCGAAAACAAAGATCGCAACAAATAAAACAAAAGGGCCTCTAAAGTGAATAACAAATTTTAATACAAAGTAGTAGACAAGGGATCCCTGGGTGGCGCAGCGGTTTGGCGCCTGCCTTTGGCCCAGGGCGTGATCCTGGAGACCCGGGATCGAATCCCACATCGGGCTCCTGGTGCATGGAGCCTGCTTCTCCCTCTGCCTGTGTCTCTGCCTCTCTCTCTCTCTCTCTGTGTGTGACTATCATAAATAAATAAAAATTTAAAAAAAATTAACAACAACAAAAAAACAAAAAACAAAGTAGTAGACAATAAAAGACCAGGAATCCTAAAGAAGAAGATTAAAAAAAAAGAAGAAGAAGAAGAAATAAAAAAAAAAAAGGAGAAGAAAAAAAGGGGGGAGGACTGGGAGATGGTAGTGGTGAAGAAGTTGTAGTGGAAGGAGAATGTAGTCTACCTGAGGGGTCCTAGAGGGTATATTAAGTTCTGTATGTTAGGAGATCCTCAGTCCCAAATTTATATAAACCAGAAATACTTGTAAGGGGCCCCAACATTGACCACCAAAACATAAATGAGATAAAAGACGGGGGCAGAATGGGAATGAGGAATCTCACAGAATGAACCAGCACAGTATACCACTTGGTTATGGGTGCATGCTGCTCAAGTTTTAGAAGGTATTAACTTCTGCCATTGTAGAATAAAATGAGGCAGAGAAAACAAAAAAACACAACACAAAACAAAAATATCTTGTATATCTCCCAAAATTAAGTTGAGTATGTTGAAGAGAATCTGGAAGTGTAAAATATATCTAGGACCTCTAATTGTAGAAATGTGAAAGTCAAAAAGGAAGAATCTTAAAAATGAAGAGATGGTAAATATTGTAGTTAAGGTAGGAAAAGAGAAGAAAATTGGAAATTTACAGTCTGATATAAAAATGAATTGTACTGGAAAAAGGAAGAGATAAAAAGAAAAGGAGGGGTATCCTCTTCTTCTATATACTGTAAATCCCTCGATTTCCCCTGGAGCTTTCCAGCGCTGCTGGGTCCAGAACTTGCTCTTCCCCTGTCCTTCCAGCTGGTCTCTGGGGGAGGGGCTGCTGTGCTGATTCTCAGGTGTGTGCACCTGGGGCGCTGTCCCTCCCCCCACCAGGTGCCCGGCTCAGTGGGAGCTGTTTATCCTGTGAGGCGCCTGTTCCCTGGCTCCATCTCAATCACAGGGTGACACCAGGAGGAACAACCACACTGGCGGTGGCCAGCCCTCCAGCTCTGGAGTCCGCTCCCGCAGTAACTACTGCAGCTCCCAGTTCGCACTGGCCTGGATGCTGGGGGGCGGGGAGGGGGCACTTACCTGCATAGCTGGGGGGCGCCCAGCGGCAGGAGCGTCCCCGCTGTCCCATGCCCTCCCGCCTCCGCCTGTCCCGGGGGGATCCTGGGCTGTGTCCCCCCGCGCCCTGGGCTCCGGGGTCTGCACCACTGCCATCGCGGTCCCGCCGTGGCTCCCCAGGGCAGCAGGGTGCAGCCCCTCCCCCGGAGCCCCCCGCCCCGCCCGGCGCGCTGCAGCCCTTCAGGGCACTGGGCCGGTGTGTGCGCTTCCCCCCGCCCCTCCTGTTAGGGACCCCGGGAGCCTGAGGCTCCTGCGGTTCTGCCCGAGTTCCCCGCTGAGCACCTGCCTTTCCGGCCGGGAGATGCTGGTGTGGACTTTTTTTTTAAAAAAAGATTTTATTTACTTATTCATGAGAGACCCAGAGAGGCGGAGACACAGGCAGAAGGAGAGGCAGGCTCCATGCGGGGAGCCCGATGTGGGAATCGATCCCCGGTCTCCAGGGCTGGGCTTTCTGTCCCGAGTCTCTGGCCACCAGCCTCCCCGGCTCCTGGGGGCCCCTCCCCCCTCCCCCCCCTTTTAATTTTTTTCCGTCCTCCCACCTTGTTAGAAGCGCGAGCTCTTCTCTCCCTAGCGTTCCAGCTGTTCTCTCTTTATTTATTTATTTATTTATTTATTTTAAATTTTTATTTATTTATGATAGTCACAGAGAGAGAGAGAGAGAGGCAGAGACACAGGCAGAGGGAGAAGCAGGCTCCATGCACCGGAAGCCCGACATGGGATTCGATCCCGGGTCTCCAGGATCGCGCCCTGGGCTAAAGGCAGGCGCCAAACCGCTGCGCCACCCAGGGATCCCTGTTCTCTCTTTAAACCTCAGGTCGAATTCGTAGGTTTCTTAGGATGATTTGAAAGTTATCTAGGTAAGTCGGGAGGCCAGGTGACTTGGGGACCCTACTCCTCTGCCGTCTTGCCCCGCAAAAGTCACTTAAATAAGGTCATTCTGATATCCTTCTTGGACTCAGTAGCCTCCTACTAATTTCTCCTATCTCCGGTTCATCCTGCATCACCAAATCCTTCTTCCAGAGCTGGAAAACCCACTGTTTAATGCCCCAACTTAAAAATATTGATAACTTCCTTTTACCGAGGGATAAAACCCAAACTCCTCTCTACTTTGACTCTTTATTCTTAGCCCTACCTCCCTTGCTGTCTTCATGTCCATTGCTCACAAGCACAGTGCTTACTTTTTTTTTTTTTTTAATTTATGATAGTCATACAGAAAGAGAGAGTCACACAGAAAGAGAGAGAGGCAGAGACACAGGCAGAGGGAGAAGCAGGCTCCATGCACCGGGAGCCTGACGTGGGATTCAATCCCGGGTCTCCAGGATCAAGCCCTGGGCCAAAGGCAGGTGCCAAAGCACTGCACCACCCAGGGATCCCAAGCACAGTGCTTCCTGAGCCATACTTGTGCATCTGCTATGCCCCTTAATAAAAGCGTAAGGTACTGAGTCAAAAATATTCTTGAAATATTAACTGATTTTTTTTTTTTTTTTTTACCTTGGCAATTCATTTTTTTTCTGTTGCCTTTATCCAGTTGAAGTAGTTTGGCTATGCACTTATGCCAAGGGGTAAATATGACAGAAAAACTAGAGAGAGGAAAAAAAGAATCTTTCTTACGTAGGAGAGGTTGGGTTCTTAAGGGAGTAGGGAAGGCTCATAGCATAGTTAAAACACATCACAGAACCATAATGAGTTAAGAGCATAGCCCACACTGCCTCTACATTTACCTCTAGATAGCTATGGGGTCCAAGAACACAAGAGCTCTGTTCCCTATTTCGTAAGTATAGCCCTAGGAATAGGACAAGACCCCAGCAAAGAAATAGCTGCATAAGATGTCTAGGTAGGTAGCATCACCAAGTTTCAGCCCTCCAGCATGGAGTATGAATTGCCAAATGATTACTTTATGCCCAGGAATGGAATAGAAGAGCAGAAGGAGAGCTACTGAACCAAAAATAGGCTGCAAGACAGGAGCCTAAAGTTTTCATTGAGATTTTTGCAAACTATTAACAAATTATTTTAGTGATGCCTATAAAGCCAGAAGATATTTAAGTTCTTGTGGTCTCATCTCCAGTGTTGTTATAAAATGGAAAACCTTAAGAAATTATACTCAAAGGAGAAATTTAGTTATGACAAAGAAAGATAAAAAAGCTACATTTCTTGTGCACATGAAATTATACTTTGAAATTCACATCAGCTAGGGAAATTTATATCTAATTCTTTGTGCATATTTAAGCAATTGTATAATAAAAATAAGCCACTACTGGGGTCCAATCATATTTCCCTTTAATATGTACCTATACATTTTGCTAATGTTTGATAGCAAAATGAAGCTTAAGACTTTTTTCTTGAAAAATTAACTGATTCTAATGCCCCCTTTTCCTTTTCCTTTTTTTTTTTTTTTTTTTTACTTTTAAAGAAAGTGACCTACATTTCTTACTTTCTTTGTGAGAAGTGCTCCCAGGTTAAATGTTGGTCTATAATTACTCACAGGTCTTTCAGTCATCGTTTTATACGTTCATTTATTCATTGATTCTAGAATACCTATTTAGTTATTAATACGTGTCAGGCATTATTATAAATGATGCAATTATGGGAATAAAGGCAGTCCTTGTCCTCAAAGAACTCAAAGTCTAGTGGGGTAGTGTACTTATAAAAACAATATAGTAATTACATTACCAATGCCCTATAGCAAATTGTGAGGTATTGTGGAATATCAGAAAAACTCCCTTTTGAGTTGTCCTTTGAGTATAAACCTTAAGAGATGTATACATTAGGTGGGGGGAATTTTTTCAATAAAATTATTTGGTTCCTTTTTCATTAAATGGGGAAAATGGAAAAAAAATTGATGTAGTTGATTTTCATATCAATGAATTTATTTAATGCACTGTGATCTACTATCACATTTTGTACTAGAAACACTCTTGAAATGTTAAATATAAAGCTTGTAATCTTATGCCAACTCATCCCCCTACATTTTCTTATTGACTTAACATTTTGTTCTTGAGCTATAATTGAAATTATGTCTAAGAATTTTAAAGATTACTCCTAGGAGAAGTCTCTTTACCAACGTGGAATGTCTTGGTATTTAATTCTCCTGCAGAATCCATACAAGTAAATGAAATTAAAACAAACATATTTCTATAGTATAGGGTTTGTTTTGGGGTTGTATTGTGTTCCCCAAAATGATATGCCGAAGTTCTAACTTTGGTTACCTATGAATGTGATCGTATTTGGAAATAAGGTCTTTGCAGATTTAGTCAAATTGAAGTCATACTGGATTAGGATGGGCCTAATCCAATATGACTGGTGGTTTTATGATAGAGAAGACACACACACACACACACACACACACACACACACAGAATACCATGTGACAATGGAGTCATCTGACTCCAGAGGTAATTGAAGTTACGCTACCACAAGACAAAGGATAACAAGGGCTGTGGGCAACCACCAGAAGTTAAGAGAGAATCATGGGGCAGTTCCTCCTGCACAGCTTTCAGAGGGTACTGACCTTACTTTCAGATGTCTAGCCTCCAGAGAACTGTGACAGCATGAATTTCTGTTCTTTTGAGCTATCTACTTTATGATACTTTGTTATAGTGGTCCTAGGAGACTGATATTATATTAATTCCCCTTGCCTTGGTGCTAGACTTTTTGGAAATGAAATCTTCCCTCCCCACAAAGCAATCCACAAATTTGGCTTTTATTGCTTATTTAAATAGCTTGTGATTATTGTACATAACTTCCTATATAAATTATTGTCGTGGTAGGGTTGTTTGGAAGCAAGCACTCAGATGGAGTTTCAGGTGTGTTTATTAAGGATCAGCAGCTGGTATCATGTGTCTAAGGGCAATTTGGTTCCCTGCTCTTGCCCTGCACCTCAGGGGTCCTACCACCATTTGGAGTGACTTCCCTGAGATTTTTAAGTCCTCCTCTGATATCTGGGAATGTCTGGGGCTGGCAATGCCATCTGCTGGGCAACGTAAGTGACAGAGTGTACATCCCCATATCCTCTTTTTGGGGTCTTATCTGATCCTCTATCCTGCGTGCGGCTACAACCAAATTCCTTGACGAGCTCCTGACCTGGTAACTATGGAGTCTTTTCAGGACCCCAGTGTCAGGATCCTGATTCCAGGAAGGTGGCCTGGTCAGCAGATTGATCCTACTTATTGGTATGGTAGTTCTTCCATAGGATCATGCAGGATTGGGCTGCCAGAATGATGGTCTTTGGTATGCTGATTTAGGGTGACTTCTCACTCACATTAGACATAGGACAATTTAGGGGTTTGAGGGAAGACTCTTGTCTACCCATGTATGTGCTCTTCCCTGTCCATCTTCTGACTTATAATGCTAATTCCAGTGTATAGCATTCAAGAACAGTCATTCACCTCCTCCTCAGACTTGGAAGCATATTTCCGGCAGTCTTTTAGGATAGTTGAGCCTTTCTCCTTTGAAGACTTTTGAGACTGCACAAAATTGGCAGGACCTTTCAGTCGATGACCCTTTTTTGTCCAATTGGTGTGGTTGTATTTTATACTTCTGAGTCAGCCTTAAACCGTGTCACTAAGGGATAGACATTTCTTGCATGAGTAGGACTGTGCATGGACCCCTTGCCCATCCTCCCTGCTGCTGATGGTATGTGGAAGGCCAGGGTCAACATACAAAGATGTAATATTCTAGAAATGCAATGATTATGGCCTAAGGATTGATAGTAATCATTTTTAAAAAATGTATTGCTTTACATTTATGCTACTCCCATGGTATAATGTGATGCTTTACATTTATGTGTTACCATCCCAAATGGTAATGTTAGCATGACCACAAAATAAGTTATTGCTCATGGTTTTCTGCATGCTCTGAGTAAGACTTTCATTTGTGGTCAATAACAATGAAGCACAGTGTATCCCTTGAGAGTGTCACTGAAAGCCAATATTCATGATGGATGATGCAGCATCAGGAGCAATAATGTGAGCATCAAATAATAAATGGAATTAGAGAACTGCAGAGCCAAGAATATCTATATTGCTCAATATAAACAAGTTCCGAAGAGCAATGACATTGTGAGTAATAATAGTATAGCTATCTTTTTCCTGTGACTGGATAAAAGAAATTAGCCATGAATGGGACATTTGAGAGTGAAGAACAGAGATAGTTCCAGAATCTAAACAGGAAGAGATGGAGAAGTTCACTGATTGGATAATAAACATATAAATACTTCTCTATTCCTCATTCTATATCTTTCTTGATAAATCATTGTACCTCACATGAGATAATATATTTTAAATAAAATTGTTTGTATAGACAGGTGCCTTACAAAAAAAAATTGTCCTGGGCCACATATCCCCTAGACTGGTCCTGTCAGTAGCTGTGACAGGGATGGGTTAGAGGATTGGGCCCAGGGAAAAGTTGACAACACTGTAGCCAACGCAGGGAGGTTATGCCCCTCATTTGCCTGAAACAGTCTTGGCTTTACACCCCCGTGTCTCTCAGTCATTGGCCCCTTGGATAGGACCTTGGGCAAGATGGCCTTCTGCAGGAGAGGCAACCCCTAAAGAAGCTGATAGCTGGAGACAATCTGCTGTTCACACTCCCCAGTGCTGGGCATTCCTTGACATAGGGATCTAGGTGGCACATCTTGTGTCTACCATAATTATAATTCCAGATTCAAGTTTTATAGAGGTTTGTAGATAGAGGCTGAATATATTCTAAAGTGCTTAAAACAAACAAAAATTACATATAATTTTACATGCCTCCAAAATCATGGAGAGGCAGATAGTCAAATTATTATAAATTTAATGCTCTGGTAACAGCTCATCATTAAATTTTTAAAGAACTTTGTCTAAAAAATTTGATATCCAACTTAGCAATTAGTTTGATAATGTTCTAGTTTTCAAGTGTCTAATTTTCTGCATTATTTTCCCTCCATCCCTGAGCTTTATTTTCTTAAACATGTAGATATTCTTAATATTTTACCTGTTATAAATTTTGTAATTAGCCAGGTCATCCATGTATGTGTTGTGAAAGAAATAAGCAAATAATACTTCATTTATAAAAATAATAAATAATATTTTTGTGCTCTAGTCTTCCCCACCTCAAATTCTCACTATCTGAAACCAAGCACTTTTACCATTAATATCCACATTTCTAAACAACCTCCTTTTAAAATTGGATTTTTCTATTTTAAACATTGTTTATTCATTCTTAATATAGAAGACCTGCCTTGTTTAAATCATTACACACTTATTTTTCCTCCACCCACCCACATACTCAATCCCTTCAGCCTACCAATATATTCCTGTACCATAATTTTTCAATAATTCAGTATTCAGGACTAACATCATCTGACTATGGAAGTTTTGTTTTCAGCTGAATAAAGTTGTGATAATCTCCTTTCTTCTTGGAGACAGATATCATTCCTGCAATCCTATATTTTTGTTCTTGTCTGGATCACATACTCTCTGTGGCGATTGCAGAGCTCTCATCTCAGAGCCTCCTTTTAGCACCATGCTAGGAAGTTGTTTGGCTTGTCTCTATTGAATCCCATTTTCTTGACACCATATTATGTTTCCTCTTGATTTATCCCATCATTTTGGTGCTGTATGTTGTAGGAGAGGAAAGACTTTCCCTCTACTCCCCTAGATTCATTAGCTGGGTCTATAAAGTAAGCTGAGAGCAGGCAGGTGAACATACAAAAGGTATACAAATTTATTCACTTTTAATATTACATACACAGAGACATCACTGAAGAAAAGAGAGTGGTGAAATTTGAAAGCTTATATATTGTCTTAATATTGGAAGGGTCGTGGGGACGCAGGCCACTTAGAGAAGACTTAACATTTTTATTGACACTTTAATAAAACTATTCTCTACTTCAGAGCAGTAGGAATGAAATAAGTCTGTTATTCTAAACCTTGGGGTGCTTAAAATGTCTTTAACATGGAGGTGCAGCTACCAAGGATATTGTTCTTTGCTTTTAGAGCACTTCGAATGAGTAGTGGTCTGCTGGTTCCCCTCACCAAAAAATGTTTTTAAAAATTTTAAAAATTTAAAAATTAAAAAATAAGCCTGATTGGTAGCATTTACCAATTTCTATGGTAAAAATCCTCCCATCGTGGCTGACTTTAAGTTACCCATCTGATGTCACTGAAGGCAGAATTGAGAAGAGAAGTTCACTGTAGCTCTTTGGTTATATGAACAAGCACCAGAGTATCACTGGATTAATATATTCATTTTATAAAATTCCTGTTTTTCCCTCAAACTTAATACTTAATAAATCAAATAAAACAAAAGGGTTTCTAATAGAAAAAGAAAAAAAGATTCAAAACTCACTCTTCCAACCCTAATCTTGCTTCTTGGAAGTTACTCCTTTGAACTATTTCTGTTTGAAGTGCTGCTGGTTAGGCTTTCCCGCAGAAATCTAATTTACCAATATGGCTTGATTTGGCAACAATATAAAACACCTGCAACTCTTTCAACTAGGACATTTTTCTATCATTGAATAACTTTCTTCCCTCTATTTTCACTGTCCTCTACAATTCCTGTTAGCTAGTCATCCTGAATAACACTCTGTCTTTTCTTTCATAATTTTTATTTATCCTTTTTTATGGTTTTAATTCTTATTTTGAGTTTTTTTTGCTATAAATCATGTGATTTTATTTTATTTTTTTCATGTGATTTTATATTCTGCTTTTTCTATTTTTTTCTTAAGATTGTCTTCTTGTTTAATGGATAAAGTATTATTTGAATCTTATGATTCTAACAAAGTTTATTGTATTTTATACTTCCTGAATTATCATTTTTTCTTTTAGGGTTTTTCTTTTTCAAGCTGTAGTTTTTTATACTGTTGTTTTTCACATAGCTGTTAACCTTCCATTGTCTATTTATATTCAGTAATGTGTGGCTGGGTTGATTTGTATGCTGTATGATTTGAGTGTTCTCTCCATTTCTAATATGAAGTTTTCATACTATGACTTTCAAGGAATCTTTCAGCACCTTTCAGACATTGGCAGAGTCATTAGGCTTCACTTTGGGATCATCCTGGAGTACCTCCCAATGCCAGAAAGGAGAAAGCTTAAACCCCAGCACATAATCTTAATTTGGCAGTCCTGGTTCTGCTCACACCATTAGTCAGTTTATTTAGAGAAATTAAGTGTGTGTAGAGGAGAGAGAGTATGGGTATGATTCTCCTTGGCAGTGTTATTCCAGGGGGCCTGCATTCTAAAATTGATGAGTTGGGGAGAGAGAAGAATGGATAGGGAGGGGGCATGTGGGAGAGCAGACTGGTGCAGTTGTTTCATGTGAGACTTCCACCGTTCCCTTTTCCTGCCCTCAGCCCCAATCTTCCAGATTTTTCGTGATAGTGCAAATTCCAAATACAGTGTCTTTGTAGAGTTCTGCTAAGGATATATGCATTTTTTTCTGGAGCAGTTTGTTTCCATGCATTCTGAGCTGTGACTTCATTTTTGTTTCATCCAACAAAGAGTTCAGTCTGCCTTCATTTTCCCAGAAGTGTCTGAAATCTTTTATCCATGAAAGATCATTCTTTTCTTTCTCATTTTTATGGATTAATTTCAATTTTTCATGCCAACAGTATGAGTATGAATTGGAACTTAGAATGCACACTTCATCATCATTGGACCTATTGAACAGTGAACCCATTTGGAATCTTACCATCAATGAACCATCCTTGGATACCCATCAGTACCCTCGTTGGGTGCTAGCTATATTGTATCTGGTATCTATATATAGTGGTGTGTTTTGTTTGTTTATTTACTTTATGTAAGCACTAGCTAAATACTGAACAATACCATCAGGGTTTTGTTTTGTTTTATTCTTATTTTTAGGAAAATACCAGTGTAGGGAAGTTATTTTCCTCTAAAGAGTACCCATTTGTAAAATTAGTGTTTGAGGGATACCTGGGTGGCTCAGTGGTTAAGCATTTGCCTTCAGCTCAGGGGAAGATCCCAGAGTCCTGGGATGAAGTCCCACATCAGGCTCCCCAGGGGGAGCCTGCTTCTCCCTCTGCCTATGTCTCTGCCTCTGTCTCTCTCTCTCTCTCTCTCTGTCTTTTATGAATAAATAAATAAAACCTTAAATAAAATAAAATAAAATAAAATTAGTGTTCCAAATTTTGGTTCTTAAGGTTCTGAGCACTATATGTTAAGTTGGAAGTAAATTTAGGAAGATTTCTTCACTTGGGAGAACAAAACAAAATCTTATAAATTATCATAATTTTCTGATCTGAATTTGATTTCTATTTTATCATGATGAAAATATAAATTTGCATTCCTTAATGCTACCTTTGGTCAAATAATTTTAGAAAATATTTATAGTTGTATTATTTTAGCCTAAAGTATAAGGATTATTTCTTTAATTCTCTATTATATAGTCTCATTACAAAAAAAAAATTTTGATTATGGGAGTAGTTTGGAAACCCAAGGCAATTGACATTATGAAGATGAATTCCACGTATTGACTAAGAGTTTCACTTTATGTTGGCTCAACTGAATTTCCAAAACTTAAATGTTATTTTAAAATAATCCATAATTTTATTTTTTAAGTATTTGAAGCCAGATAATACAACTCTTACTCTACTATACTCTAACCATTCATAGTTATTTAATAGATTAGTTATTTAAAGACTACATCTGTGTTTTAGCAATATTAAATATCTTATGTAAAAAACATGTGCTCAGAATTTCTGATGGATTGTAGAACTAAGACTACTGGACAAGAATATAAATATTATTTGTCTCATTTATTTTCATGTATACTACTATGAATGCAACTAGTTATTTTTAGAATTTTGTTTCTCTGTATTATAGAATAAATATCTGTATATGTGTGTATAGCTTTAATGAATGTGTACATAATATTAAATATATGCATGCAAATCAAATGTAGTCACTAATGTTTCCAGTATACACAAAATATATATAGGTGTAGGTAATGTATACACATGTTCTCTTTGTGTATATATGTATGTGAGTATTTTCAAGGCCAGATTAAGCAGAAGGCTTAAAGTACTCCACTCCTCACACCAAGCCTTATTATTCTGCACCACACATTCAGTTATATTGAGTGGTTAGGGTTAGGCTGACACTTTTCAGGCTGAAAGGCAGAAACATTTATCTTCACTGACAAACAATTTGGGAGTACTTTCCTTGGGTTGCAAGAAACTTGCTCTAACACAATTCTCATTCTATTCTATTATGAAGCCCCTGCAACATTTGGCATCTTCTTACAGAATTTGCATGTAATGAACCAAATGGCACTACAGGTTGATTGTAATATATGTTAAAACGTTTATATACAAAATTTTCCACCTTTGAAATTTAGATTAATGTTGGGATTATTTTGTATACATTTTTAAGGAAGAAACATTATTGATTTTCCTCTGAATATAAATGTAATATATATTTTTATTAGAAACTATGAAAATAAAAAAACTATGAAAATATAAGAAAATCCCAAGAAAAAAGTAATACTTATAATCCTACTAATCAAAGATAATAGCTATTAATAATTTATGTGTCCTTTAATCATATTTACTTATAAACATGAATTATATATATTTGATAGGTGTATTTAGAATCATACCATTTATATTTGCAGAGTTTTTGCTTAATTTTGAATGACATTTTATCTGTCATTTGTTTTTAATGGCTGCATGATATATCCTAGGCACATTCTACCATATAATCACCCTCCATAACTGGATATTTATTTTCATTTCTTGCTCTTATAAGTTATACCATAATAAAATTTATTTTCTAAATTTTTATGCACACCCACAATGGTCTTGGCTATTTTATTTATTTTTCTGTGTTATCTGATCATACCCATAGTGCATTGTTCATATCTCAAATATATGTTTTCTTATTTAGAAGAGTCACTTTTTTTCTATAGTGGTACTAATCTTTGGACTATCCTCTATGTTACAAATGATTTCTCCTACTTCTTCTATTTTTTTAATAATAAATGTGATTATTTTTGATGTGTGCTTTAGTTTAAAATATCCGTTTTAGTATTGTCTCTATGGAGAAGTTGGTAGTTTCTCAAAAAGTTAAAACACAAACATACTTTATTATTCAGCAACTTTTCTCCTATAGACTTATCCCAAATAATTAAAAACATACATCCACAAAAGACTTGTACAAAAATGTTCATTATAACACTCTTTGTAATAACAAACCATTGGAAGCAACTTAAGTTTACACCAAAAAAAAAATAGAAAAAATGATGATATATTCATAAAATAGTGTTAAGAAAATGAACTACAGATTCACATGAAAACATAGAAGAATCTCAAAAACATTCCCATTGAAAGAAGCAAGACACAAAATAACATATACTGTGTGATTCTATTTCTGTGATGTTCTACAACAGGTATAAATAATCTATGGGATTAGACATCAAAAGAGTGGTTGGTTGCCTCTGTGAAGGGGCAAGGCAGAAAGAATGGGAAGGTGTACTGTGGAACTCTCAGAGATTTTGGTAATGTCTATTTCCCATTTAGGGCACTGATTACATGGGTTTATATTAGTTAAAACTTAAGCTCTACTGTCATGGACTGAATTCTGTTCCCTCAAAACTCATATGCTGAGGACCTAACCCCCATTACCTCAGAATATGACTATATTTAGAGACAAAACCCTTAAAGAGGCAATGAAGTTAAAACAAGGTTATATAGGTGGACTTTAATCCATTATAACTGGTGTCCTTGTAAGAGAAGGAGATTAGGATACAGACACACATAGTGGAAGACCATGTGGTGATATAAACAGAAGACAGCCATCTCAAGCCAATGAGAGAGACCTAAGAAGAAACCAACCTGTTAACACCTTGATCTCAGACTTTTAGCCTCCAGAATTGTGAGAAACTAAATTTCTATTGTTTAAGCCACTCAGTCTGTGGTGTTTGTTATAGTATCCCTAACAAACTAGTACATCTACCTTCTAGATTTGTGCAGATTACTGCAGGTTATTATACTCAATAAACAAACTAAAATGTCAGCTATTAGACTTCCACTTGTGGCCAACCTGGAATAGCAGGAAATGAAATGCCCTCCTGACTAACAGAATGAATAAATAGACAAAGCATATAAATCAGTGGTTTTCAAGATACTCAAAATGAGCCAAGTAAGATGGTTATCATTGAAAGATAAAAAATAAATGAGGTGAGCCCTACAATAATTTTCTGATTCCTGCTTGAAGAAAATTCTGGATAATTTTACAATCTGAGGACTCTGGAGAATCCATCTAAGTATTTATCAGTGCATATGTTTAGAGGAACTACTAAGGTTGGGAAGAGAACCACTCATAGTGCTCAGAGCAAAAAAAAATCCCTAGAGTTCATAAAGAACTGGGAATAGTCCCATTGTCACCAGCCAGAAAGAAAACCTTATCTTTCAGTGCATGTGGCGATCAGCTTCTGTGTCACGAGTTCGCCAAATTATTTTTATACTAAGCACTGCCTCTCTGATACAGGCTGAAAGGAGATTCCCAAAAGATAAAACTATTCCAAAGGAATGTAGCCATATCCCAAAACAATGATCAAAAAATATTTGTCAAAATTTAAAACTATGCAAAACCTAACAAGATAAAATCACAATGTCTGGCATCCAAAAAAAATTAGCATTTATGCAAAGAAGCAGGAAAACATAACCCAAAATGAGTACAGAAACATCAATTGTCTGAGGGCGATCTAGTAATGATACAGATGATAGAATTAGTAGACAATGACATTAAAATGTTTATTATAATTTAATTCCCTATGTTCAAGAAAATTAAAATTTAAGCATGTTAAGTAGAAATCTGATAGGTATAAAAAACACAGAAATACAACTTCTAGTGATGAAAAATGGAGTATCTGAGATGAACCCTGTCAATTACAAATATGCATTCCTTTGCATTTTTGCTAAGATCATGACCCATTCTGAGATAAGACATTCACCCAAACTTTTAAAAAAATTTCTTTGCAGGTTCATTCCATACCAAAATGTCACTTGAAATGTATTTTGTGTGGTATGAAGTAGGATCTAATTTATTTTTCTATATTATCAAATAATATTCAAAACACTAATTATGTTCTCTATCATTGTATCATTGATTTAAAATGGCAGTTTTTAACATTTGTGAGTGCAGGTGTGTATGAATGAGTGTCAGGGTTTTTTCTTCTTCTGCTACCTCTAGCTGGCAAAGCCATCTTTATTCAAGACATTTTTTATGCATCTCTATTTTGGTTTGGCTCGTTTATGGTCAAGATACTCATTGTGGTTGTGCTTGTTCTGCATCTTGGTGTTAAAGTCTATTACATCAAAGAAGAGAATATTAACATAGTAATATCCAATTGTCCTCTGGCCTGGTATTTGGCTTAGTTATATTTGAGTATCATAGGAAAGCTTCTTCATTGTGTAGTTCACATACATGGCAGCAGATTTTCCTCAGCTCACTCTTAAATCCAACTATTACTTCTTTAATTCAGGAATTGTCAGTGGGGTTTATTCACTCATTCTTTCAGTTTTTTCATTCACTCCTGTGTTAATTCAGTACTGAATTAGGTACTGGTAATAAATTTTTTTAAAAAGATGCTATCTCACTTTTATGAGATAAAGGTTTTTAACTCTTAGATTAGGCTCATGATCACAAAATAAAACCATAAAGCAGTATTTAATTCTAACAGTGAGTGAAAAATTGTCTTACAAATTTAAACCCATTTTGTCAGACAAGGATATTTGCCATGACTCTTACTGTTATCTTTCAATGTGGTCCCAAACACCCTACACATCACATAAAATTCCTTGAAATATGTTAATAATAAATTTTTAGTTAACAGGGTGATTCAGAGTATTCCCTATTTCAAATTCCTTTGGTTATTTCAGTCAATATTAGGGAAGGTGTAATGTTAGAGACCTATGTTCACATTGGCATCTTACATCAAATTTATTATATGTATTCTTAAGAAATTAGGGTATGTTTTAATGAAAATCTTTCTGTCCTATAAGAATGAATATGTTATGGCTTTTTATGAGTAACTTCCATGTTTTAGAAGAAGACTCGATTTTTTTTATAATAACCTTTTTTTCTAATAAACTTAGGGAAAGGCATTGAACATGGTTATAGAGGAAGCATATTAATAAGCACTTTTTAAAATAAAGACGACTTCTACATCAAACAATTCTACAATCAACTTAAGTTTTTTTTCCTTATCTTGTCTTTTCCCCGTTGACAAATAGCTTTACCATTGATTTATTTAATATAAGATATTTTGCATTTGAAAACTTAATTCATTCACAAAACCTACTACTTAGCCTACACAAGGTCAGAAATATATTGTCTTAACAAACATCTTTTAAAATCTATCATCTATCAGCGATGTATGTATCATCACTGATACGTGTCTGTATGTCTGTATACATACAGACATACATGTATAATCATCATTAATATTTAGGGCAAACCACCTTCTCTTTGCAGCCTTCTTTGGTTAGATCTACCCTCTTTGATCAGCAGAAATATACTGTATATATGTGAATCATTTATAAAATGCATTTTATTTCATTCAGATTTTAAAATATGCATATAGGCTGGTTGTCATCTCAAAGAGGTGATATACTTCCTTAGATTAAGACCTGATGTCTGGTACTTTTATTTTATTTTTAAAGATTTATTCATGAGAGACATGGGGGTGGTGGGTGGGTGGCAGGCACAGAGACATAGGCAGAGGGAGAAGTAGGATCCATGCAGGGAGCCCAATACAGGACTCAATCCTGGGACTCTGGGATCACACCGTGAGCTAAAGGCAAGGGCTCAACTGCTGAGCCACCCAGGCGTCCCTGTCATCTGGTACTTTTAGACAGAGTTTGAACAATAAGTGTTACCTGATTGAATTTGCAGAAGTGCAAATTTGAGGAAGCAGAAGTGCTCTTTAAATACTGTAAATTTCACAGATGCATAGTTCAACACACTCTTCAGTGGTGGTAAAACCATCTCTTTAGAATTGTTGGTTTTAGTAATAGCAATGAAGTTAAAATCTGTAAGTAGTTTTTCTTGTGATAATGGGATACTGCCCCTCATGGCCACATTCCAAATCTCCCATATGCATTTTATTTGAAATTATAGCATGTGATGACAATGTTTAAATGCTTATTAAGCACAGTGACTGAACAGCACTAAGTTCAAAGTAAGACTTAACTGGCTTAAAACACACTACTTAAATATTTTTTCCACTTGTACGGCTATTACTAGATGTTTCTGAAACAAGCCCAAACAAATTTTCACCATAGTAATATTTGTTTCTTTGTACCCCTCAAGCCTATTTTGAGGACTGGCAAACACAGCAGGCAACTGTGATTTTTTTTAACTGAAAAAAAAAAAAAAAAAAAGCATGAATGAATAACTTCTCACTACAAGAAGTAAGTAATTTAGTGCTCCACTGAGTTGTAACCTAACAAGAAGTGTGTGCTACAGTGGTCTTTGTTAATAAACCATACTATTAGTATAGTGATTTTGTTAAAATCTTGATTAAACAATTAATAATAATGTATACCATTAATGGAAATTATTTTTAGATTGTTGCTTTATTCAAGAATTAAAGAGATTGTAATTTTAAACAATTTGCCAAAGGACAGAAGTTAAAGTACTATTTGGCATCATGAGTTTTTAAAAAATATCATCTTTTTACACCATTGTTTTAATGCACTGACATATTTTGCATGTCACAATTACCTTAGCACAATTCAGATAAATGAAGTGAAATAAATAGAGCTCTTCTATTAGCACAATGATATTGTAATGTTGAGAGCTGAATGAAATGAGGTCGTTAATGGAGTTAAAATCACAAGCCCACAAGCAACATAAGGCTGTTCCTTTTTCAAGTTTTTACTTAAAAAAAAAAACAAACATTAAAAAAATCATTCTTTTTTTCTGACTGGAGCCTTTTATTGCACAAGGTCTGAAGTGATCCAAATGACATTGTATTTCTTGAACTTGGGAATATGTGTATGTATATATATTTATTAATTTATATATGAACATATATCTATGGTGTCATTTATTTTTATAAATGTAAACACTACCCTGAAATGGTCTGCCTAGATTAGCTTTTTATAAATCAATAACCATTTCACATTTTCTTATATTTGTTGTCAGGTTTTTTTATCTTTAATTCATAGGGGTTCCTTAGCCTTGAGTTAATTGTCCTATCCATGATTTTTCAAACAGAAGCCTTAGAGGACTTTAATATTTAAAGGAATATTTTCAGATTAGACAATCTTTTTTTAAAGATTAGAAAAGTTTTTTAGCCTTATGGTTCTTAAAAAAAATAAAAATAAACTTATGGTTCTTCACAATTTTGAAAACTTGAAAAATGTTCCTTAAACTAGCATATAATTATGCATTTTAAATAGTTGATGCTTTGATTTAAAAAGGGGAATATTATGTCTCCTTTGTTGCAATATTACAATATTATTTACCCAAAACTAACTCCTCAAAATAAAAGGAGTTTAAAAGGACAGAAGTGTGGGGAAACCGGTGTGTGGATGTATTAGTCTTCTAGGGCTGCCATCACAAAGTGCCACAGACTGGAGGGCTCAACGACAGACATGTATTTCCTCCCAGTTCTGGAGGCCGGGAGCCTGAGATGGAGGTGTCCTCAAGGTTGGTTTCTTTCGAGGCCTCTCTCCTTGGCTTGCAGATGCCTGCCTTCTCCCCGTGTCATTAGACGGTCTTCCCTTGGACTCGAGGCCAGGATGGTGGTGGGCAGGGCCACGGTGAGGCACTCCAGGGCGAGGGTGACCTATTCGAGCACAAAGTCAGCGACGCCCACAATCCACAGCAGGTCGAAGAAGTCGTCCAGTGTCTCCAGGTTGGGCTTCAGGAGCATGAGGCTGCTGTAGGGCTGTTGAGAACTGAATGCAGAGAGCACGTAGAGGGCGTTTCCTGCCAGAAAGGCCAAGATCCACAAGGTGACCAGCACCGACCTCTCCTCTCTCAGAGAGTCCTGTTCTTGCAGCGAGCGGTTGGCAAAGGCAAGGGTGCTGGCCTTCCCGACGCACAGGGCAATGCCGAGCTTGTGCTGCAAGCACACTTGGGCCAGGAGAATCCGGATGAGGGGCAGGCCTTCTGGAGCCAGCAGACCTTGGCCTTCAGCTCGGACAGGGCAGGGGTGGCCGGGGAGGGAGGCCGGGGAAGGGTGCAGGTGGGGAGGCCAGAGAAGGGCGCAGGTGGGGAGGCGGAGGAAGGGCACAGGTGGGGAGGCTGAGGAAGGGCGCAGGTGGGGAGGCCGACTCGCCTTCATCACACTCACCGGGGAGCTGAGTGCTTGGCTGCGATCTCTCTCAGGTGGACCGCTGTCCGTGTTCCTGCTGTGGCACCTCTGCATTTTCCTTAAGACCTGGTTCACTGTGAGGAGCCACATGAACTTGAGAACTCCATGCTGATGATGCCTGAAGTGGGTTTTTAATTGCTGACCCAATTAAAAACCAAATAGAAATGTTAATTTCCCCAAGTTAATGTTCACACGGTCATGTGCAAAAGTAGTATTTGGAAATTTCATGCTTGCTTTCCAAGGTTCAGTCCTGGGAGCATTAACTATTACCTGTTGAGGGGCACCTGGTTGTCTCAGTTGGTAGAGCATGTGACCCAATCTTGGGGTCATGAGTTCAAGAGTCAGTTGTGGTAGGGTTTACTTATAAACAATAAACAAACTGAAGTATAAATATTATCTGTTGATTTCTTTATTTTTTTACTCGTAGAGATTTAGCATAAATTTTTGGAAGTTATGTTCCAGGACTTGCCCAAACATCTCTAGCACAGCAGAACTCTGGGGTAATGGTCATATTTACCAAGATAGTGATAACTGATTTGGGAGAGTCATTTTTATAGTTTAGATAAAAAATTATCAAGAAGGTGTAAGAATTATAACCTGAGGAGCTTAATCACTTAAATTGTCTTATTTTTAGTACTTTTTGGTACCAAAGTAATTGGAAGTGTTTAAAATCCCAAATGGTAATTTCTCCTAGTCATCCTTTCTTTGACCTAAACTTTCTGCTGGTTTGTTGTGTTTCCAGCATACAAAGGTTTCCTGGTATGCTAAAAAAGGCATGAGTCTCCTGTTTAAAAACTGTGGTTCCCAGGTCTACCCAGGAATCAAGAGACTGAGGATGTCCTAAGATGAAAGTGAAACCATATTTCACCACTTTTAAAGACCATTTGATGGCCCAACAAGGACATGAATGAATGTGATAGCACTTGGAGTAATTTTGCTGATTAAATAAGGACATGGGAAGTTTTTTACTTTTTTCTTTTTTTTAAAGAAAAAAAAAAAGGAAGCACAAACTGGAGGGCTCTAATTTGAAATAGAGTTTGGGATATACAGCAACAAGTGGCTTCCACATATTTCGCCGATTTTTTTATATTCTCATTTTTGTGTGTGTGCTCATAAATTAAGAGTAAAGAGTAGGGGTGGCTTCATGAACCCAAAAGAAAGTGCAGCTATATTAAAATAATTTTATTCGGCTGGTTTGATGTAACCAAAAAATAGAAATGAAGAGGATAAATGATGGTTATAATGTTTATCATCTGACACTTCACCTTTTCCCTATTCTGTAACGGGGTCTCTGACCTTAGAGCTATACTATTAAATTTCCATAAACAATGTATCTTGGAACTGTTTTGTGTTTTGAGGAGAGGCTGGGGACCAAGGACTCTCAGATTTAGCTGCTCCTTACACAGATGGAGTCAATTCCACTGTATATAGGCCCCTGCCTTTCCTTGAATCTTTTACTAAACCTTTCTCCTCCTTGTTATCCCTCCCAGTAGGTACTTAGGTTTGTTCTCCTCTCTGCTAAGTCATTGCTATTTCTTCATCTGTTTCCTGTTTCTTATATAGGAGAGTAAAATTAAGATGCCTCCTGCTTTGGGGCACCTGGGTGGCTCAGGCAGTTAAATGTCTGCATTCAGCTCAGGTCATGATCTCGGAGTCCAGGGATCCAGCCTCGCATCAGGATCCTTGCTCAAGGTGGAGCCAGCTTCTCCCTCTCCCTCTGCCATTCCCCCTGCTTGTGCTCTCATGTGCTTTTTCTTTTTCAAATAAATAAAATATTTTAAAAAAAGAGAAAAGATACCTCCTGTTTTCATCTAGCATAGCATGTTATGTTATTGCTCTGCTTGCTTTTTGATACATTTTTATCTTGATTTGATAAAACCAGACATCAGAAGCATGTATTTTCCATCATGCATTTGTTCATACTGGTCATATTCGTTTCCACACATATGAAGAATTCTATAAATGTTTCAGATGACATATACAAAAGTGGTAATAATAATTTAACAAATATTTTTACTGAGTCTGCCAGGGAACAGGGAACGGCATTCTTGTGGGTAAAAAATAAGTAAGAACTGTATGACATCTGAAATTAGTGGTAAGTGCTATGGAGAAAAATATAGCAGATAAAGTCACAATAACAGATTGGAAGGATATTTTAAACAGGCTGTTCAGGAAAGCCTCTTCCTTGTTGCTTAAAATTTCTTTTAAAAATATTATCTTAGCACAAGGATCAAGGAATCACTAAAAATTTCACTTAGAGATTAAAAAAAAGATACTTGTCATGGTTAGTAGGGATTATAATTACTTGGGAAAAAGTATATCTGTTTTTTTCTGCCGTTGTAGAACTGGAAAAATAAAGCTATTTAATGAAAGTGTGGTTTAAATACCCGTTGGAAATCTAAGTTGCTATTGAAAAAGATGTATAATGCAGTTACATTCCTTTGTTTATGGAGCTGGAGGAGAGAAGGAAAGAAACTTGAGGCTAAGAGAAATAGATTATATCTCACTATGGAACACAGTTTAAAATAATGCATTTTATTGTGGATCTTCCTTCAGAATTCAAACTGAATA
Source organism: Canis aureus (assembly GCF_053574225.1). NCBI lineage: Eukaryota > Metazoa > Chordata > Mammalia > Carnivora > Canidae > Canis > Canis aureus. Next base: position 9,984,103 of record NC_135646.1, on the reverse strand, counting down.
TCATTTACTTTTTCTATTTAAGTAATAGCCTCAGGGATTTTTTTTAAAAAATCATTATCAGAAGATAACCTAATATATCATTGATATAGTTTCTTCCTATCACAGTATTATTGACAGAATATCATGTTACCAATATCACCTTTTATAGTATTGAAGTGATAAAATAGAAGTTTCCCCTAAATGCATTTTTTTTCCAATAAAAGTAGTCTTAGTATATTCTTTTGTCCTACTATGTCTTATTGAAAGAGTAGCAATATCAAATACTTTCCTGTGCATTACTTTGAAAGTGAATATTTTGGGATCCCTGGGTGGCGCAGCGGTTAGGCGCCTGCCTTTGGCCCAGGGCGCGATCCTGGAGACCCGGGATCGAATCCCACATTGGGCTCCCGGTGCATGGAGCCTGCTTCTCCCTCTGCCTGTGTCTCTGCCTCTCTCTCTCTCTGTGTGTGACTATCATAAATAAATAAAAATTAAAAAAAAAAAAAAGAGTGAATATTTTTTTGGCCTATTTAAATTAATATTTTATTATCTTTTGAATATTTTGCAGATATTTATTATGGGACATTGGTTTAATTTAAAAGAGTTTGCCAGTATCAGTACTTTTTCCACTAAAATAATGAAACATAAAGATTTAAAGTATTTTAACCTAATTTTATCTATTTTTAAAGAACAGCATATTTGATATATAGAAAGTATGTTTTTAAAATGAAGAGTATTTTTAAGTTTGGAATTAAATCAGACATATGGTTCCATAATTGAAGGTATAAAATGAGGTGCACAATGAAATTCCCCCACCTACTGTAGTCTTGGCTGAAGGGCCCTTGTGGAAGTAAACATTTACTGTATCTTTGTAACTTTCCAAAAGTTTTATTCATATACAAACAAGCTTGAAAGGCTTTATTCATATACAAATAAGCTTTACTATATATTCTTGCTTGCCTTTCTGTACCTAAAATTTAGCATATTTCAAAATTATTCTGCAGATTTTTTTTATCACTTCTGATATAGAGGTCTTTCTGTATTGGTAGTATAAAGAACTTCTTCTCTTATTTGATATCTACATAGTATTAAATTGTCTATTGCACCAATATTCACTTATTTGTCTCCATTTGATGCTTTTCTAGCTTTCCCCCAGTCTTTTGCTACTGCAATCAGTGATAGGAATTTATGATGTTTTGCACGTATAGATATGTAGGTAATAACCCCAGCATTAGAATGATTGAATATAGAGGCCCAGGTTTTTGTAATTTTGATGAATATTAATATTGCCACATTTGTCTCATTGTTTTATTTTGTATTCTTCACATCAAAATTTGAGAGAAGTTATTTCTGCAATATTTTTTCAAATATTTGTATTTGTACCAATATGATACATGAAGGATAATATTTCAGGAAAGTTTTATATTATAAGTGGGGTTGAGAATCATTTTAAAAGCTACTATTTGGGAGCACCTGGGTGTCTCAGTTGGGTAACCATCCACTCTTGATTTTGGGCATGATCTCAGACCCTGAGATCCTACCCCCTGGCTCCAAGTTCAGCAGGGAGTCTGCTTCTCTCCTCCCTCTTCCTCTATCCCCCCACTCATGTACACACTCACTCTCTCTCTCTCAAATAAATAAATGTATAAAAAAATAAAAGCTACTATTTGTATTTCTTTTACTGTAGACTCTCTGTTCATATATTTTCACCATTTTTCTTTAGGGCTGATTTTATCAGTTTCTTGGAGCTCCTTAGGAATGAGAGAATTTATTTATATTTTCTGTGCTATAAACTGCAAATATTTTTCCCAGTTTATTTGTCATTTGAGTCTGATTATGGTCTTAATTTTTAAATTTTGAGTCAAAAATTTAAGTCTTCTTCAAGGTTTTGAAGGGTTACTCCCACGACTTCTGATATCCTATATTTCTAAATTTTACATTTTAATATGTTTAAAATTTATCCTTTTTTTTTCAAATAAAACTGTGGATGCCACTTAATTTTTTTCTAAATTCCACTGAGTTCTTCCAACACTATTTATGTAATAATTCTTCCCTTCATGTATATAAGATGTCATCTTTATCCCTTTATCATGGGCTATACTCTTGTTTGTTTTGAGTTTCTATCTAGGGTCCATGGAACTCAGAATATAACTCAGTTTTAATGTGACTGGTTTTCTTTATAGTCCTTTTTTATCATTTTAAAACATAATTTGAGAAAAGACCCATAATGTAACATCTAGAAAAGAATTCAAGATAGGATAGGTATCAAGTAATTTTTCTATAATTTATTTTTAAATTTTATTATACTCTTCAAGTTATTAAATTATAAATTTTATTAATGCATTATTAATGAAACCCCAAATTCATGGGTTATTTTAACATTTTAAAAATAGTGGATTTTGACAGACACCTCAAATCACATGTCTAAAATTGAATTTAGTATTCTCTCTTAAGACTCATATCTGGGAGTCATTCTTGTCTCCTACTTCTCACTCACTAATCCTATTGATTCTGACTCCCAGCAGTCCCTTTTCTTTACCTTTTCTCTGACACCAATCTTCCTCTTTCTATTTTTTTTAAAGATTTCATCTATTTATTCATGAGAGAGGCAGAAACATAGGCAGAGGGGGAAGCAGACTCCATGCAGAAGCAGACTCCATGCAGGGAGCCCAATGTGGGACTCAATCCCAGGACTCCAGGATCACGCCCTGAGCCAAAGGCAAAGGCTCAACCACTGAGCCACCCAGGCGTCCCCCTTTCTATCTTTGATGAAATTGCCATCATCACTTACTGTTGGTCAACAAATCCTGCATGAGGCTCCCTGCATAAGTTCATTCTTCATATGGAAGTTAGAAGTCTTCTAAAGAGGCTAAGTCATCTCATTTCCCCACCACCACTATCCAGTTAAAGCCCTTAAATGGTTTCTCATATTTATTCTTGTGATAGTAGATGCTCTTAGGCTTTTTATCTGTTCAAATCTATCAGTATCCTCCTTAGTTGGTGTGCTTATGTGTGTTTTTTGCAGCTCTATTGAGATATTATTGACATATAATATTCTGTAAATTTAAGGTGAACATGTTCACTCAATATACTAATATTGCAAAATGATGGCCAGTATAGCATTAGCTAACACCTGCATCATGTCACATACACCATTTTTTGTTGTTGTGAGAACATTTATGATCTAATTTCTTAGCAACTTTCAAGTGTGTAATACTGTACTAATGACTAGAATCACTATGTTGTATATTAGATCCCTAAAGCTTATGCATTTTATAACTGGAAGTTTGTAGCCTTTGACCAACATCTTTCGTTTTCCTCCATTTGAGAGCCCCTTGTAACCACCATTCTAGTCTCTGTTTTTATGAGTTAACTTTTTTAGATTCCGCATTTAAGTGAAATCATATAGTATTTGTCTTTCTCTGTCTGATTTATTTCATTTCTCATAATGCCTTCAAGGTCCATCCATATAGTGGCACGATAGCCTGCTCTCATGGCTGAATAGTATTCTATTATCTGTACATATAAACATATTCTTTATCCATTCATCCATTAATGGACACTTAGGTTGTTTCCATATCTTAGATATTGTGAATAATATTGTAGTAAACATGGAAGTGCAGATATTTCTTTGATATCCTGTTTTCCTCTCCATTCAACATATTTCCTTTCAACCCCAAAGTCATATAGTAATTCTATTTTAAGTGTTTTGAGGGACCTCCATACTATTTTCTTTTATGGCTGCACCCATTTACATTCCTACCAACCATGTACAAGAGTTCCCTTTTCTCTACATCCTCACCAAACCTTATTTTTTGTCTTTTTGATGATAGCCATTCTAAGAAGTGTGAAGTGATATCTCATTATGGTTTTGATTTACAGTTCCCTGATGATATGTAATGTTGAATTTTTTCATTTTTTCTATTGTCCTTTATATGACTTCTCTGGAAAAATGTCTATTCAGTTCCTCTGCCCATTTTTTAATCAGACTTTTTTCTTTTTCTTTAAGTGAGTGGAATGAGTTTTTGATATATAAATTTGTCTTCACAACTTGACACTCTAAATTTGGGTGCATTCCCCCATCTCTTAATTTCTTTAATGTCATCTGTTTGTGGAAAATAAGGAGGATGTGCAGGGATATCCTTTGCTTTATGGGAAGCTGCTTTCTCCTCTCTCCTCTTTGTTTATTGTTTCAGGCCAGACATAGCTTAGGCTTCTCTCCCCTGCTTTAATATATACACACTCTGCACCCTGTACCTGGTGGATATGAGAATTAAGTTTCCGTTTTGGATTGTGCATCCTCCAGGTTTCAAAAATTGTTTGACCTGCCCAGCACCCACCAACTAAATACTGCAAATGTCTACTCTCCTCTCAAGCTTCTTTGTGCTCTGTATTTGTCTACAAAAACTGGTAGGAGTTTCAGTCACTCACTTTCCTGGTGGGATTTTCCTTAGTATATACTCTGGTTAGATATTATTCTTTCTTTCCTTAATTCAGTTATATTTCCATCTGGTTTTATAGAAGTCTGCTCTGTTTTTCAGAGCAGATAAATTTATTAATTAAAAAACATATCCTGAATGGTATTTGGAAAAAATTTGGAAATAATTATATAAATTAGATGTGCCATTTTTTAAATTCGAAGGGGCACATATACCCCAATGTTTATTTATAGAAGCACTATCCACAACAGTCAATATGGAAGAGCCCAAATGTCCATCAACTGTGCAGGAAAACAGGATCCCAAAGAGATAACCTGACTTCCATGTTCACGGCAGCATTACTCACAATATTTAAGTATGGAAACTAGCTAAGTGTCCATTGATGGATGAATGAATAAAGAAGATGTGATATCTATCTATCATCTATCTATCTCTCTATCTATCATCTATCATCTCTCTATCTATATAATGGAATATTACTCAACCATCAAAAAGAAAGAAATCTTGCCATTTGCAACAACATGAATGGAATTAGAGGGTATTATGCTAAGCAAAATAAGTCAGTCAGAGAAAGACAAATATCATATGATTTCACTCATATGGAATTTGAGAAACGAAAGAGATGAATGTATGGGAAGGGAAGGAAAAATAAAGTAAGATAAAAATGGAGAGGGAGGCAAGCCTCAGGAGACTCTTAGTTGGGTGATGGGATTTAGAAGGGCACTTGATGTAATGAGCACTAGGTATTCTATGCAACTGATGAATCACTAAATTCTACCCTTGAAACTAATACTGAACTATATATGCACTAACCCGATTAAATAAAATCTAGAAAAAATAGATATGCCATTTTATTTTATTTTATTTATTTTTTGTGTGTGTGAAGAGGTAGAGGTTTATTGAAATATAAACATTAGATATGCCATTTTAAAACAAAACTTTACTAATTGATACTTTTTAATTATCAAAAATATTTTGAGTTTATGTGCTTATTTCAAAACTATGTGACGAAAATTGAAGGTAACCTATAATTTTGTGGATACGTTCATATAAAAAATAAATGTAGTTAACAAGTTGCATCAAAATCCTTTTACTCTCTCCCCGTCTTGCTATTTAAATAAATGTTCTTTTATTTTCCAAGTCTCTAATTTCCTTTTTCCCAACATATCTTTCTTATAACTTAGAAATATTTCATTAAGCAAAGAATGTGGCTGTTTTTTGAGGATTGGTTCACTTTTATTTACACCCAATGGGACACCAGATGCCTTCCTTTACTATCAACAGCTAGATGCCCCATTCAACTCTGAAATAATAAAAGCCTTTCCTGTATTTCTTCATTGTTTTAGGATTCCTTTCTTGCTATTTGTTTGCTAATACCTAGAGTAAAACCTCTCTTTAGCGAGTTCATGTTTTCATGTGATGCGCTTATGAAATTGTTTCATACCCTGACGGCACAGACACAAACCATTTTATAATTTAGATCTCTAAAGATGTACTTGTTTCCTTTCTTCCTTCTCCTTTTATTTCTCAATTCATTTATCTGCCTGATACAAAGTAATATTTTTGATAACATTATATCAGGAAATCAAAAACATATTTCACTGAGATAAAATAAAATCATGATTACTATATATAAAATTGGTATAGCTTAATCTAAAAAAGTCATACTTCTGTTATTGGTGGTTTTTCCTCAGCAAATGGATTCTATTTGCTCAGGTGACTGAGTAATGAACATTGTCAAAAAGATGCCTCCTTTAGAACTCTTGAAATATACCAGCCAATGATATAGCCATGTTAACGATCTAACCATTTTCCTTTTTAATCTTTTAGTTGTCCTATGCTTTTTTCAGTCTGTTTTTGGGTTTCTTTCTAAATACATGCACTTATGCATACTCACCCTCCATTACCTTTAATTTTATATATTTTGGGATAATTTTGAATAGTTGGAAAATTATAAGCATTTCAAATATTTTATCTTACTTCTTACATTTTTGTTAAATATAATGATATGTCCATGGGATAATATTATTAAGAATGGGATATTCTTTTTTAAAAATATTTTATTTATTTATTCATGAGAGAGAGAGAGAGATACAGAGACAGAGACAGAGACACAGGCAGAGGGAGAAGCAGGGAATCTGATGTGGGACTCAACCCCGGGTCTCCAGGATCAGGCCCTGGGCTGAATGTGGCACTAAACCGCTGAACCAGGGGATCCCTGGGTGGCTCAGCAATTTGGTGCCTGCCTTTGGCCCAGGGCATGATCCTGGAGACCCGGGATCGAGTCCCACGACAGGCTCCCGGCATGGAGCCTGCTTCTCCCTCTGCCTGTGTCTCTGCCTCTCTCTCTCTTTCTGTGTCTATCATAAATAAATAAATAAATCTTTAAAAAATAAATAAATAAATAAATAAACCGCTGAGCCACCTGGGCTGCCCAAGAATGGGATATTCTTAAAAAAGAAATAATATGATTAAAAAATGGGCTGAAATCCTGAATAGACATTTTTCCAAAAATGATAAATACAGATACATGAAAAGATACTCCACATCACTGATAATCAGGGACATGCAAAGCAACAGCATGATAAGCTGTTATCTCACACTTATCAGAATGACTAGTATCAAAAAGAGAAGTAACAAGTGTTGGCAAGGATGTAGAGAAAAAATAATGCTCGTGCACTTTGGCAGGAATGTAAATTGGTGCAAGCACAATAGAATATAGTACAAAAGCTTCTTAAAAATTAAAAATAGAATTACTGTATGATCCAGTAATTCCATTTATGGGTATTTACCCAAAGAAAACAAAAACACTAATTTAAAAAGACATATGCACTCTATTGCAGCATTATTTACAATAGACAAGATATGGAAGCAACTTAAATGTCCATCAATAGATGAATGGAAAGGAGATGTGTATATATATATATAATATATATATGTTATATATATATATTATATATATATACAGATAGATAGGAATGGAAAGGAGATAGAAGATAATAGATAGATAGATAGATAGATAGATAGATAGATAGATAGATAGATAATGGAATACTACTTAGCCATAAAAGGATGAGATCTTACCATTTGTGACAACATGGATGGACTTAGCATTCTGCTGAGTGCAATAAGTCAGAGAAAGACAAATACCATATGATTTCACTTATATGTGGAACCTAAAAAACAAAACAAATGAACAAACAGAAGAAGCAGAAATAGGTCCATAAATACAGAGAACAAACTGATGGTTGCCAGAGGGGAGGGTGTAGGAATGGATAGGCAAAATCAATGAAGGGAAGTGTAAGGTACAGACTTCTAGTTATAGTGATGAAAGGTACAGTATAAAGAATATTGATTGTTAATGGTATTGTAATAGTATGAGCATGGTGAGCGTACTATAATGTATAGACATAAAATCACTATTATACACCTAAAGTTAATGTAATATTGTGTGGTAACTATATCTGAATAAAATGTATTGCACATATATTATAAATTCATATTTTAAAATTATATATATTATATAATTATTTTTTTCCAAAGAAAGGAATGGGATATTGAAAACTTAAAAATTGCTAATTTTTCCCAAGATGTGATATTTGGAAAAATCAGAATGGGAAATAAGGACGAGTAAAGTTATAAGTGGTAAAATGAAAATAAAAAGCGGATAGATTACATATCTTTCATGAGTATACATTTGAAAATTCAATAAAATCTGCATACTGACTGGTCTAATCTCACTAAATTATTTTTCCTCTCAAGCTTAAATGCATTTGAAATGCATTCTTTTGATTTATATGCACAAGCATAATCCTATTATCTCTTTGCAAAAGTTTGTTTTTCTTTCCTAATGTGGAAGAAGTCAGAAGATTAAAGTGCTATTTATGTGTTTTGTGCTTTTATTTCTAAAAAATATATATGTTTTCCACTTGAAATGTAAGAAATTTTCCATTGAAAAATGGCATTCCAGTGTAGCAGATTAAATAGTGATCATGTAACTTTATCAATTGTGTCTATAAAATTTTATCAGTTTTTATAAGCATATTAATACTTGAATAAATATAAACATATTAGTGACTGATAAAGCAACTATGCAAATGAGCTCCATAGCCAGATTCCTTTTACCTCTCCTAAAGCATTATACTAACAAGTTATAGAAATTAATGAATAACAAAACTAATTATTATATGCTTAAGTGTAGGATATCTTTTAAATATCACCAAAAATTTGGTTTGAAAAACCCAATACAGTTTTATGATGAAAAGAACAAATTAGAAGCTTTTTATGACAAATATTATTAAATGTTAATATTTTAATTACTTATATTTCTTTTTTTTTTGAGATTTTATTTTTAAGTACTCTCTACACCCAATATGGGCTCAAATTTACAGCTCTAAAGTTAAGAGTCACACATTCCACTGACTGAACCAGCCAGGTTGCCCAGATTACTTAGATTTCTTGATTTAGCTTTATTCAGAATACAAACTTTATTTATTTTAAGATTTTATTTATTTATTCATGAGAGACATGGAGACAGAGAGAAAGGCAGAGACACAGGCAGAGGGAGAAGCAGGCTCCATACAGGGAGCCCGACGTGGACTCCATCCCAGGCCTCCAGGATCACTCCCTGGGCCGAAGGCAGGCGCTAAACCGCTGAGCCACCCAGGGATCCCCTACAAGTTTTATTAAACACTTTCTGCATATTATTATGAGCTAGTGTTGTGGATATTTTTAAAAAATGTAAAATATAAAGTGTCCTTAAGAGTTTTATATTCTATTTAAAAATATTAGCTACACAACATGGTTCTGTCATAAAAATAAAAATCATAAATATGATAATAATTTTGGTTCTTTGAGCTACTTGGCTATGTCAGAATTTCTTTTTTTTTTTATTATAGAAAATTCCAAACACCCACAAAAGTAGAATGATGCAATTGATGTGGAAACGTTGGGGTACAGAGCCAACGGTCAAGAAAGAATTCTTGAGATGTCTTTGGTGCAAAATTTAAGTTTTATTAAAGCAAGGGGACAGAACCTGTTGGTAGAATGAGCTACACTGGGGTTGTGATTTCTATGGGATCCTGGGGGCTTAGGATAATGTTTAGCTAAGATTGCCTTTTGCCCTTAGTAAAGTGTCAACATCAAGTCAGCTATGTTCCAAAAGGAAGGTCTCTGCCTGTGTCAAGGACTTGTCAATGGCCTGTAGGCAGTAAGGAAATTTAATTTTTTCTTTTACATTTGTTTTCCACAGCACATGTATTATTACTCAGCTTCAAAAGTATCAGCTTTATATCATTTAAATTTTTGTCTATTCTCCTCTCTCTATTCTTTCCTGAAATGTTTTAAAGTAAATCCTGACATCATATCCTTTCACTCATAAATACTTCCTTATATTTATCTGATAGATAAAAATTTTAAATGACCATAATAGTATTATTACATGAACAATAATTACTTAATATCATCTGAGATCTAGTCCTCATTCAATTTCCTTCAGTTGTATAGAATTCGTTTTAGCTAAACAAACCATGAGTGAACTATTCAAGAAATAAGACTATTAATTTTATCCTTTCATCAAAATAAGAAGAAAATCATGGATCCAGTTTTCTATGCCTTTATCTTCTAAAGCAGAATAACAACTGTCATTCTACAGAGATCACCCCTTAATTATCTACACAATTTCTAAATGGAATGGCTGTGTTTATTCTCATTTCAACTTAGAAGGTCAGCAAGCACATAAACTTCTTGCTTTGTGATGGCAATGTGATGTCATGTAGGTTTTCAGAGAAAGAATGCAATTAGTGTCAGGTGCATCAAATCACTGTAGGTAATTGCAATCATTTTTAAGGATAAACAAGAGGAAAGAGAAGTCTCATAGACTTAAAAAAAAAAAAGTTAACAGCTATATGGCAGTTTACATAGGTCCTCACTACTCAGCAGCCAAATTACAGTGGAAGGCAAGATGGTAACAAATTCAAATTGCATTACACATCTAAAACTCATATTCTAATTAAAAAAATGTTTGCTTGTCTGAATACTAAAAAATTTATCTAAATCACAAATTATGTTTTATACATTGAATATTGGTCATATTTTAAAAGATTACTTCAATATATTTGTAAAACTGTAGCACATATTTTAAATTCAGTTATCCTCACAATAAGGAAGGTGGAACATACTAAAAAACACCCAAAATCTTGTAAAATTTTTGATGGTTGTTTTTTTTTTCTAAAGATCTAATTTCCCAGTGGGGTATTAGTATTATAGTGGGGTATTAAAGATTTATAGAGATGATCTTTTTCTAATTATAAATATGTAAATACATATTCAATTACTTCAAAGACTAAAAATTGGCTAATGACCAACAAAGGGGAACACTTAGAATTAGTCTTACATTACTTTATGAGTGATAATCAGTATTTTAAATATAAATAAATATAGTATTCTGTGTGGATTCTTATAATTCAGACGGGTTTTTCTTATATTTATTTCTTTTATTGGGCCATAAATCCTACATACATAAAAATCAACCATAAAAGTTAAGTGAGATTCAAAGGTAAAAATTGGAAACTGTTCTGTGTCCTACCCAGTCTGGAGATAGACACATATTGCTTATATATTATAAATTTTGAATTTTGTATACAGTATTCACTCAGGAAACAAAATGTGTGAAATCATATCTTCATGTCTATTCTAATTACCCTTTTATTTGTAATTTTTCTTTTATTATGACACCTCTATAGGAGAAAAGGGATATTGATAGGCTTGTGAGTCCCAGAAAAAGAGTCTAGAATATAATGAAGGATTAGAATATGGAGAGTCAGAAACAACAGTGGAATGTTTATTATTTGAAAAAAAATAAAGCTAGAAACCATGGTTACAAAATTTCTAATTAACTTGTGCTAACAAAAGGAATAATGTATTATGTTTTTCCTTCATAGTGTCAGGGAGGAAGAATTTTCTCTGTGCTTCAGAGTCCTTCCAGCTGGACTAAGAATCAGATTGACATGAGATATTAACAGAGAAAATCAAATTTAATAGCCTATGTACAGAGAATCCACACAGACGTGGAAATTCCAAAGACAGTGAGTAACATGATGTTTATTTGAGCTAAGGAACTGGAGTAGGGGTCTGAGAATTCAAAGGGAGAAATATCATTAGCAGGAAAGTGAAAGGAAATGTTTGGAAAACAAACATTGCCCCATTATGCAGATAAGTTTCTTAGGTAAAGAGGAGTTTCTTAATAGTTCTCTTCCTGGTACAAACAGGCAGTTGAGGAGACAAAGAGCTTTTTCTGAATCTGCTAGGTTTGGATTGCTTTTAACTCAAAATGATATTCATGCCAAAGCACCCTGCCCTTGGCCCCTGTAATAGGAAAAAAGTCCACATATATTTCAAACAATTCTGGTGTGATAGAATCTGCTTAGATGAGTAATATTAGTGGAATAAATATCAGCCAACCTCAAAACAATTTTAAAACATGACATGCAAATAAAAATTTAAACAGCATTAAGAAGAAAAAAAAATAGTAAAAGACTTCCTCTTAAGCCACATTACCAGTTCTGTTAGAGTAAACGGTTAGGCTTTAACAGGATGCCTGGAGGCCAGCAAAGGGGAAGTTGAGGCCCATTATCAGGAAAGTTAGCAACCTGTCCTGGCAGCGTTCCATAAACAAGGCCACCGAGAAGCCAGAGGAAACCAGACAGGCCCAAGACAAAGAAGACCTGAGACCCTGGCCAAGTAAGGGAGAAAAGGTGTGAAACTCTGTTCGCAAAGAAACCCCCTCCCCAAATAATAAGTATCCCACCCATCAGTTTACAGTTGTCAATAAAACAGAGCCAAACCCCAGGTGGAACTCCCCCTTGAGCTTGCTGCCCCCACATCTTGAGAGTGTAGTCTCTCTTTAATGAACTCTTCACATGAGCCACTCAACTACCGTCTGATCCGTCCCTGCATTTTCCTGTGACCTCTGAGGGATGTCCTGGAGAGGGGCTGAGTGGAGGCCTCAGGGCCCAAGAGGTCTCCCCAGTTCACTCAACAACAGTTCCTTTTCTTAAACTACTTTGGATCATCTCTATTTTTAGTTCTTTTGGTGGTATAAGTTGTGTGTGTGTGTTTCATGATACACCAACTATGAGCAAAATATGCTATTTTTCCAGAATGGAAGGTGAGAATTAATTCTCTTTACTGTTTGAACTTTCTGTCCCTTAAGAGTTATTTTTGTTTGTTTATCAGTTGGAGATAACTTTATAAATTAATGATGAATTTAATTAATAAAAATTAACCTATATTTCTATATCCATCTATTATTTAAAACAGTTATCTTTGGGACGCCTGGGTGGCTCAGCAGTTAAGTGTCTACCTTTAGCCCAGGGCATGACCCTGGGGTCCTGGGATCGAGTCCCGCATCGGGCTCCCTGCATGGAGCCTGCCTCTCCCTCTGCCTGTGTCTCTGCTTCTCTCTCTCTCTTTTGTCTCTCATGAATAAATAAATAAAATCTTAAAAAAAAAAAAAGTTATCTTTCACGTCAGACAATTGAATGATGAGTAATTTAGCATCAGTTAACTTTTTTTCCAACCTCCCTCCACATCTCAAACTAGTATTTTAATAATTTTAGGTATTAAAATATTTATTAGCTATGGTTATCTGCAAATTTTTACTGTAGGTTCATTCTGAAAATGAATTTCAATAAATAGAATTTATAATATGATTATGTAGCTACTATTTACTAGGTAATGTGGTTGGGTTTGTGGGTAAAATAGTTTAATTCTTTATCTGTAGCAAAATTTTCTGCCTGCAGGGGATGTATATGCACGCACATGGAAAAATAGGAATCTTTTCCTAAATCCAGTCTCTTGCTTAGAATTATGTCATATTTTCAGTTGCTATATTTGAACAAGAACTTTTAAAAACAAGAATTTCCACCTACACTTTTATTTTTTTCTTAGAAAAAAAGTTTGTTTCTCTTTTTCTGGGACTCACAATTGTTTCTAATTACTAGAGTATATTAGTAATATATTACTAATATTCTCTAGTTTTTTTATCACATTATATCTTGAATGTGCTAATCAGAAATAATTTCTTACTAGATCCTTTGGTCAGCTATCATTCTAGAATTTCTCCTTGGTGTATTCCGGTGTTATATACAAAGTTTCTTGAATTTCAGTTTATGCTTGTCAGTTCTTCTCCAGAATTCCTCATTCATTATGTTTGAGTACAGCTGTCTTCCAGTAATTAAAAAAAAAAAAAATGGAAATACATTTTCTAAGTTCCTACACATTTGAAATGTATTTTTTTTTTTGCTTTTATAGTTCACTGATAATTTCATTGCCAGAGTTTTTAATATTCAAAATCATTTCTCACAAAATCATTTCCCATTGAAGATATTTTTCCATTGTCTTTCAGAAATCTGAGTTGCTAGTGAAGTATCAAATGCTGACTTTTTCTTGGGAGGATGGAGAGGAAAAGGTTCTATATGTTTTAAGGATCTTCTTTTGACCTTTGTTCTGAAATTTAACCAGATATGTCCAACTACAGGAAGTTTTATTTTGCCCTTTGTGACATCTTTTATCATGAAGACTCAGTTTATTTAGCCAGGACAGTTCATGTGATTTCTTTAGTTATTCCCTTTCCTCTCCTACCTCTGTTCTTTTTGTCTGGGAAACAGGTACGTTTATTGACGTTGACCTTCTTGAATTGATCTTCTATGTCTCTTTCCTCACATGTTGTATCATTTTACTCTTTTCCTTTACATTGGGGGATTTTTTCATTCTTTTCATATTATATTGATTTTCTTTTATATTCACAGTTATAGTTTTAATTTCTACAGTACTGTTCTCTGAGTGATTGTGCTAATAACAGGGCTCATATATGTGGAAATACATGCAGATTGGCAAACCTGCTCCTTCTGCTCTTCTTACTTGTCAATTAGGGAAAGAGAGGGGGAAGGGAAGTTTTGTCGCTAAAAAGGAAACAGCATCCACCTTCATTAAGCCTTGCCTTCTCTTGTGCTGACCTTATCTATGACTCCCTTTGCTTAGGTTAATCAGTTGTGTTATCCCATCCACATTCTCTACACTTGAACAAATGTCTTTTGTCCTTGCTGTTATTTTAGTGATTGAAAGATAGAAGGAGGTAGCAGAGGGCAAAATGTGTGCCCAATCTATCATCATGAACCAGAAATTTAAAACATATTTGAGAATGTTATTAACTTTTTAAATCATAAAAAACCTGTGAGATAACAATATATTAGGTGAAATAAGTAGAATTACTTATAAATTACTGCAGTGACAATTCGTTTCATAGATCTTGCAGCACGTGAGATCATTGGAGAAGTAGTTTGTGATGTAACAGCAACCATTGAATTCTAACATTTATTGAACATGTCTTATGCCAAACAGCGTTTTAAGTACTTTACATTTACTAACTGTATTCATATAGACAAGACTCTGTGAATTTTATACCATTATTAATGGTATTTTACACAAACTGAACTTAATTAAGAGACCTAGTCAAGATGAAATACCTGTACATGACAGAGCCAAGAGTCAATCCTGTAGTCTAGCCCCTGAGCCTATACACTTAATTACATCACTACTGTGATGAAAATATTATAATCACAAAAGTAAACTTATGTATGAAAATTCAAAATTTACTGGTTATTTTATCGTCACTAATACAAAATTATTTATTTTTAATAAATTTGTTAATAAATATTTTTTTGGAAGAGTTGTTCAAATGTGATCTGTCAGTGTTACTTTCTCTGGCAAGATCATTAGACCTAGATCTACCCCAGTACTAAGACCTGCTAGTTCTGCAATTATGTCTATTTATTTCCCTTTCTACTCTTCAGTGCTCTTCTCTGTTACATGTTCATTTCATTCCTCATGTAATAGGTATTAAATGCTACTTTCCTAACTCTATTCTAGAAACATGGGAGATAGTGATGAACAGAGGACAAGTTATTTTCTTCAGGGAATTTATAATCTAGATGGAAAAACAGTCCATTACTCAATACAAACTCAATATAGCCTTCTGCTTTCAGCAATGAAACTAGCTTGGTTCTGAGCAATTCTTCTGTTCAGAAATAGTAACCTGGGAAAAATATAAAATATCAGTTGTTAGAAGACATAGGGCAGTCAAAATCCTGGACTCTAAATAAGGGAACCAGACAGTTGAAGCTGTTTTTCTTTTCGCTAATTTCACTTCTAAAGATAATTGAGAAGCTAAGTAGCTGAATAGGAAGTGGAAGCTAAAAAAACAGGCCAAAGTTTTTAGCAATCAAAAATTGAAAATAGGGGCATGTGAGTGGCTCAGTCGGCTGAGCTCTTGATTTTGGCTGAGGTCATGATCTTAGGGTCCTGGGATTGAGCTCTGCATTGGCTCCTGCTTAGTGGGTAGTCTGCTTGAGGATTGTCTCGCTCTCTGCCTATCCTCCTGCTCTAGCGCTTGCAGACTCTCTCTCTCTCTCTCTCAAAGTATTTTTAAGAAAATTGGAAATAATCAAGGCCTACAAACCAGCAAGCTCCCTTGCAAACTCGCTGGCTTTCAGCTGAGACCCTAAAGGATACAGCCTAGGCATAAGAATCAACCAATCATAGCCTAGGCTTCACAAGGACTGAAACCACTTCTGAATCAGCTCTAGGACCTTGAAGATAATCTATTCCTAGTCCAAATGAATGTCAGAGCTAAGGAAAACATATTGATGGTTCTAAGCAAAGATGGAGGGATCCCTGGGTGGTGCAGCGGTTTGGCTCCTGCCTTTGGCCCAGGGCGCGATCCTGGAGACCCGGGATCTAATCCCACATCGGGCTCCCGGTGCATGGAGCCTGCTTCTCCCTCTGCCTGTGTCTCTGCCTCTCTCTCTCTCTCTCTCTCTCTCTGACTGTCATAAATAAAAAAAATTAAGCAAAGATGGAGCTGCTTTGCTAGAATAGAGTAGAAGAGGAAAATTATAATCCTGTTGAGGGTTTGTTCAAGTACATAATTATAGAATCTGTAATTATAGAATCTGTATTGAATTGGGAAGTGAAAGCAATAGAGAGTGCATGGACTGGGAATATAGGAATGGCTTTAAAACTGAGGTCATGGTGACTGGATGCAGGAGGTTGTGATCACTGTTAGTTTTATCAACTGAACAGTTCAAGGACTGAGTAGTAACAAACTTCAGATATAGCATATTGATTGCTGGGTTGAAGTAGAAGATAACTGAATAAGAAGAAACCATACAGCTAAGTAGTTGGAGGAATTATCCAAATTAGATTATGTAGTTGCATGGAATACTGGCAGGAATTAAACGGAGAAGTCAAGGCCTCTTGGAATAAGAAGTATCAGAAAAGTTATATAATTCATATCTTCTCTAAGGAAATTTCAACCTTAATATGAGGAACATTCAGAAGGGGGGGAAAAACGAAAAACATCCTCTAGTTACTGCTCATTTTTTTCTTTCCTTCTCTTCAGTATTTTTATTCTTTAATCCTTAAGTTTTAAAAAATGTGATTTGAGGAAAAAGATATTTCAATTACTTTGAAATTTTAGACAAGTATTGAGAGGAGAAAAAGTTAAATTTTATAGCTATTATTTTATTATAATCATAAGTAAATTGCTATTCTTCACAGTGATTTTTGACAATGGAATAATGACCTAAGCTCACTGCATAACATCTGGCATACCTTCTGTTGACTAAAAATCAATTAGAATTTTTAATGATTTTTATGCAACATCTGCATAACAATCTGATTCAAAGCCAAATTAAATGGTTTTTCTGGTGATGATATAGAAACATACATCATGGTTTAAGGAACTGCCCTCTCCTAGAGTGTACAATTTGAAAATATTTGGCTTATCCTCCTGATTTAGATATCAGATTTAATTTATGTGGTTAATAGTGTACATTGTTCTATCTTAACAGATCATGAGATCCAAGATCAGAATTCATTGGTTTAAATTTTTGAACACTTCTTTAAACTCTAGCACCTGATTTTCTTTTTATACTGTTTTCAGATTTTGTGAACAATTTCAAATAGTCCTCATATAATTAATTGCTGATGTTGTAATTTTCATCCTTCTGGCTTCTCTTGAGCCATTGCCAGAGTTGTTTAAATCTTCTTATTAGGAGAGTCAGATACAAACAGAAATATAATGAAGTGACCAAAAACTCTAGAGGCAAAGTTGGATGCTCTTTTCTAATCAACACAGATTCTAATCAACTCAGGTGTCACGTTTTAATCTGATTAATTATGTTAATATATAGCAATCATTTTTATTGCTCTGTGATAATTTTTGACATGTCTTTTCTTTATGGGTGCTATTATTTAAATAGAAAATGTAAATAAAACTCTCACCAAAATTGATGTTAATCTGTAGATAATTGGTGCGTGATTTGACCTCTATTGCTTATATTCTAAATATGATTGATTTTAGTTAATAGAAGCCATTTCTCAGTGCTAAAAGCTCAGCCATTAATTTTGTTCTTATATACAATTCTCTTGACATATTCCTGCTTGTCTGATTGCTTTGGGAATATCCTTTTCATGTATATTTTGTAAGTAATGTATCTGTGGTCTGTGATTTCCTCTACTTTTTCCAGAATTTTGAATTTTCTTAAATGTGTCATAAATTTCTCTGTATTTTTGTTTTGCTGGACAAAAAAATTATAAAAAATATTTTTGATGATTTCCTAAATATTTCTAGAAGCTTTAAATAGTCTTGATAATAACAGGAACATATTTATGAAATATATGAAACCCCAAAGTTAAGGATAATCTAAAACCAGTGTATATCAAGCCTTAATGTGCATACTTGTCACCTGGGGATCTTGTTAAAAAGACAGGTTCACATTTAATGTGAATGAAGTGAAGTCTGAGATTATGCATTTCTAATAAGCTCTCTGTGATGCCTATGCTGCTGGTCCTCAGGCCATAATTTGAGAAACAAAGATATAAATAACTTTATGTTTTGATATACTTGATTACTTTTTCATCAAGTAAAACTTCAAATTTTAGCAAGTATATTAATTTTCTGTTGTCGTGGATATGTACTATTCTTGTATCTTTTGACTATAAAACTTCCTAGGAAAACAATCTAATCTTGTTTATCCAGTTTTTCATCAACTCTGCTGGGACCACTTACAATCAAATTTATGCTCACATTACTTTCCATGACTGTTCTTTTAATGTTCTGTATCAACTCACTCATCTCCAAACCAAAGTTATTTATGCTCATTGCTTATAGCAAATTAGGGGTAGAAGGTAAAGCCAGCTTTCAAGGAGATAAGGAACATTCTACATCAGAGTAATTGTGACAAGAAAATCTGTGATGGTAGAGATCTTGGTATTTAAAGAACTGAATATGATGGGGAGAAATTCCATGTGCCAAATGGATATTATGGGATAAGCACCTTCAGTTACATATAAATATGTTCTTATGGTGCTAGATAATGTTAAATCACCCTAGTTTGGTTCATATTAATACCTTACCCTTACTTGGGAGGGTTACCATATACACATCACATATGTATATGTTGAATGTAACATATAGATATCAAGGAATTTTAAGCTGTGTCAGGTCACCCTTATACTCGCCTTAGTCAGTTGTGAACCAGAGATTAAGTTATGAAGTTATGACGTGCAGTAAAGGTCAGCATGTAATCAATAGCTCTTTACACACAGGCAAACACACACACACACACACACACACACGCACACACATACGGTTATATTTACATAATACACGCATACACATATCCATAATAATGGCTCATACCAGCATCTTCGGTGTGCCTTCCCATTTGATCACTGAGGTCAATGTATGTATTGTTTCCATGGCTATTGCCTTTTATATCTCCTTTTGGTCTCCTTCTTATTAGTCCTGAAATTCCTTTGCATTGAAAAAGGGCTTAGCCACTGCCCTTTTCCGAAACCCACAGATCAACATCCATCGGCACAATGCTACTAGTGTTTCTAAAATCCTTAAGCTATAACTGCTTATTTGTGAAATTAGCAAGAAGAGACTGACAAGTAATCCCCATATTCCAGACTGGATATGATAGTTTAGATATCAAGATAATACCTCCAAATTTTTATTCCCTCAGATAACACAAAATGATATTTATAATTCTACAAGTTTTTTAGTGAGGGGGGCATAATTATGTTGATACATTGAAAGTAACCTTAAAAGCATTAAAATGATAGTCTAGCATTTTTATAAACTAATATTTATTACTTTCTTATGTATTTTTCTTTATCCATTAGAGAGCTATCATTTTATCCTCATTTCAATTGATTAATAAATTTTAGTAAGCCTTATATTGGAAATTACCAATTACAATTTCAAAAGAAAGCTTGTTTATAATGGTTTCATGTATGCATTTTTTCCCTAGTATTTTTCACTGTAAGCCCAGGGTGTTTAATAAAATATTGACATAGAGATACCTGGGTGGCTCAGTGGTTGAATGTCTGCCTTTGGCTCATGATCCTGGGGTCCTAGGATGGAGTCCTGCATCAGGCTTCCTGTGGGGAGCCTGCTTCTCCCTCTGTCTGTCTCTACCTCTCTCTGTATGTCTCTCATGAATAAATAAAATCTTTTAAAAAATAAAATATTGACATATTATTAATCTTTAAATTTTCATGCTAGTTTGTAATTGCTAAGTTTCAAAATAATTTTGTATTATATTTTTATTCATTCAGTTGTTCATTGAATGATTTGTTCAGAAATACAAATCAACACTATGGTTTATTTCCATCAGTCAATACACTGTGAGAGAATATAGCTCCCCGATCTTGTGATGCTCCTCTACATTTTATCAAGCTTAAAGTCATTGAGCACCTTGCTCATTTGTCACAAATAGTAGTTGCACATGGTCATTAATCATTAATCTCTGTTTTTCCCTCAAATAGTTCTTGCAATATATAATGGTATTTCTGATCATGAGATATACCACAAGCCCATAAAATGATTCAATTGATTGCTGTGGTTTTTACATTGTATTTTAATTTCCTTTTACTTTTTATTTGGAAATCTATTTTTTCAAAGTTAAGAAGCACAAGATCTATTTTTCTCCTTCTTGTAAATACAGTCATGAATGCATAATAAATACATGCTATAGAGAATACATTTCAATACAGAGATCACCATTATCACCATGTTTCTTATGAAAAAGAAAGAGAATTTTAAAATTAAAAAAGAAAATCTTTCCTGTCATGGAAAAATCTTTCCTGCATGGCTAGAAGTATACCCTTGGTCTAAATACTATGCCTGACTTGAGCATCATTATCTACTTCCTGTAACATTGTTCCCTTGAAATTCTGTAGTCCAAACTAGATCTTGAATGGTAGATGCTTTTTTCTCACATTAGAACTTATATTTCCCTTTGGGATCTTTGCACTTTATGCCTGAGACTATTGTTCTTTCTCAGGTAAGATTTTGTGACCATGTGTGTTTTCCCAGCTCCATTTCTGTTTCTTAATGCCTTTCTATCTCCTCAGGCCCCCATCTCACAGTTGTTTCTGCTTAGATGATCCATCCTGTTCTCAAGTCTGCTTTGGGGATTTCCAACAGATTCTGGCAGTACCTGGGTGGCTCAGGCAGCTAAGCATCCAACTCTTGATCTTAGCTCAGGTCTCAGTCTCAGGGTTGTGAGTTCAAACCTTCTTTTGAGCTTTACGCTGGAAGTGGAGTCTACTTAGAAAAAAGGATGTAGTTCTGAAACTTAGGAGACCTCTGGTAGTGACAATGACTGTATTTTTTCCCATGTATTATTCTGATTTTAGTTACAAAAATATTGACCAACCATATTTTAATCATGTTCATTGTATTCAAGGCTCTTCATTGCAAGAAACAGAAACCCACTCAAAGTAGCTTAAATATTTAAGGGTATAACAGTATTGTGGAAATAAAGTACAATTGGGCATTCTGGAGACAGGTGCTAAGGATGGAGGACAGGATGATGACTCTCACTCTCTCTGTGGGGCCACCAGCTCTCTGTATGTTCACTGTATGTTCTGTATGTTCACTCTACTCTCCTCTCAGAAGGAGAGTCCTTGGCCTCTATTAGATTTTTTCTTTTCAATAACTAAAACTCATACATGAGTTTGATTATCCTAACACAACTCTGTATGGTCCAGTATACAATCAGCTCCGATCAGCTGTGACAGAAAAAGAGGCAAGACATGATTCAAACAGTCAAAGATCAATTCAAACAAAAGAGGCTGCTTGCAGAGAAGCTCCCCAAACATGACCACTGTAATCCGCTATTTTGATCTATGTATGTCTTAGCACTATTGTAGTTATTGGCAATTAATGTTTTCTTTAATGAAGAAAGCATAGGGCCAAAAAAATTTTAAGAGCATAAGATCTTAAAAGGTCTTGTATAATTTCAAAGTTGATTTACATTTTAGACACAAAGCAATTATCTGTAAAAAGCACAGTAAAAGGAAATTATTTAAAGAGTGAGAACTACTTTGTAAATTAACATCAAATCAGAAAAAATAAGGTATTGTCTTAGTTTGGGTACATTTAACAAAATACCATAGATTAGGTAGCTTACAAACACTTATTCCTCACAGCTCTGGAGGCTGGAAGTGTGATATTGGTGCCAGCCATGGTTAAATGCTGTGAAATTCTCCTTCTGGGTTGCAGGCCAACTTCTTATTCTATTTTCACATGACAAGACTAGAGACAAAGCATACGGTGTAGTGATTTTTGTAAGCACTCTAACCTCACTTATGAGGGCTCAAAATCCTCATTTAATCCTAATTCTCCCTCAAAGATTCCACCTTCTAATAACATCACATTTTATTTTTCAACATAAAAGTTTTGAGGGGACACATTCAGTCCATAATATGTGCTGAGCTACTTATACTTAACCACTGAAATTATATTGGCTATATAAAAATAGATTGCTTTAATGTCATTTTTATATTTCTTATATTTTCCATTTTATTTATAAAGTTTAAAAAATTTCTTAAATTTTGAACATGATGCAAGCATCTTGTGAATCAATATGTAGAATAAATCTCTATTTCATGGTACTACAAATAAAACCTAGGATTTAAAATACTCTTAGTAAAAGCACAACTTTAGTGAAATCAGAGTTACTCAGAGGTAAAGACAATCAAGATTTTATTGGTTTTAATTTATTAATGTGGAGACAGAACAAAAAGACACTATCTGCTAATATTTTTTTAAAGAATTTTTTTATTTATTCATGAGAGACACAGAGAGAGAAAAAGAGAGAGAGGCAGAGACACAGGCAGAGGGAGAAGCAGGCTCCATGCCGGGGGCCTGACGTGGGACTCGATCCTAGGTCTTCAGGATCACACCCTGGGCCGAAGGCAGGCGCTAAACTGCTGAGCCACCCAGGGATCCCAATCTGCTAATATTTTTATAAAGATTTTAGTTTTTGAAAAAAATTAAAGTAGTGAAGATCAGCTTTTTTTCCCCTTGAAAATCTGTTCTTTTACAAAGATGACCAGAGTTCTATCACGTTTCTTTAGTATGTACTATTAATACAGCTCAGGAAAAATTAATAATGGTTGCCCAAGTAACTTACATATTTTATTATGAAAGTCAATTTAAATATTTTTCAGTACAAATACAATTTTAAGGACCTGAATATTTAAAAGATAAATAAAAGGTAAATGCTGTGTTGTGTAAATTTTAGAGTATTATCTTCAAAGTAATTTTACCATATGTCTTGAGTCGACTGTCTTCCATTGGTTTAGTAATGTCTGGACACAGACACATTTTGAGTTTACTTATTGCTATATATTTATATATTATTACTATATATTTATTTCTTCATTATTTTTGTTTTAGGAAGGATTTCTTTGGTTCTTTATAGAACTAAACTTTAATGAATAGGAACAGAGCCAGGGCAGAGTACAGGGCTCTATCCATGAGTGAGGGAAGCTATTTTGCTGCTTCCTCCACAGAAAACCAGGTGCCCAGGGCTTGTACATGGGTTTGCATCTCTGAGATCTCAGCAGCTTCGTAGCAAGATAAGTCTCTGTTCTGTCATATAACAATGGTAATTTTTAATTCATAGTTTGATTTTGGCTTTATTAAATTTTTAAAAAAGAAAAACTATCTGGTAAGTGGTAATTCTCATTGATTTGCATTTAATTAGGAATAAATGCACTCTTCTTGATATTTTAAACCAGAAAAGCAAAATAAGTTATAGGTAAAAATCTATTAAAACAGGATATCTAGACAAAAGAGTAATTTTTATTCATGTCTTCCTTTATAAGTGATTTTTGTTTACTGTTCTTTTTTATACTCTATTTCCATATGCATTTAATTGATTTAACTATATTTATTTATTTATTTTTTAAACTTTCTTTTCTTTTCTTTTTTTTTAAGATTTTATTTATTTATTCATGACAGACAGAGAGAGGCAGAGACAGGCAGAGAAAGAAGCAGGCTCCATGAAGGGAGCTCAATGAGGGACCATTAAATATCCTATTAGATAATTCCATGAGACAGTGTACCTAAGATTTAATTGCAGTTGATGTTGTTAGATTATTTCCCAAAAGATTATGGTGATTTACAACCCACCAATAGTGGATAGAGTGCTTTTTTTTAATCCTTGTCAGCATTCATTTTCTTGTTCTTTATAACTTTTTCACACTGGGAATGGAAAAATTCATTGTTGTTTTAGCTTGCTTTTCCCTTACTAATAGTGAAATAGATCATCATTTGACAAGTATATAAATGATGTACATTTCCTCTTCTGTGAGAGTCCTACTTATATTCTTGCTTAAATTTTTTTTGTTGGTTTGTTCTTTTCATATAAATTTATAGGTATTTCTTACCATACGGATATTTATATAGCAAGGGTTTTGCAAATATATCTCCAAACCTAACGTTTTTCTTTTTTTTCCATTTAAACTAATTTCATGTAATTAAGTAAGCCTATCATTTCCTTTGTGGATGTCTTTCTGTTTTGCTTAATAAGATTTCTGCTAATTTGAGTTACCTTTTTTTTTTTTTTTTAGCATTTTGCATTTAAATGTAAGAGTGCCACCTAGTTTTATAAATGAAGACTAATTTTGTTGAGAAACTCTATAGCTTTTTTCAATTAGTAATCATATTTGCTATATTTATCATAACTAATATATATTGTATGGCATCTGCTTTTTTGAACATCTGTTATCAGATGTCTGACAACCTTTTTCCTTCCTTCTATTTAAAGACCCTAATTGTTCTTTAGTAAACCACCTTTTTAAGCCATGTACTGTTGATCTCTCTCCCAAGGCTAAATTAATCTTGATTGAAGTAAACTACTTATCATATCTCATTTCTAGCCCAATCAGAGCCAGATCTCTAAATGTTGGGATGGAAGTGGGGGACTAGCAAGAAAGAAGCCTTCCAGTTTTCCTCTTTTCATGGTGCTCAGATGTAAAACTTGGAACATCTGCAGCCATTTTGCTATGATGATGGAAGCCAGCTGAAAATGGATCTGATACTGTAAGAAGTCTAGCTCAGACATACATGCTATGATATGTGAGGTGTGAATCAAGCTCCACCTAAAGCTACCTCTATTAATGGAACTTTTAATTAAAAGAACTAAATAATTCCACTAAACAACTTTTAAATATGTTCTTTTCCCTCCTCTACATCATAAAGAGTCATTAAAGATATTCTTTAGTTATGAAATATGTATTATGGAATGAAGGGAGTATCTCCTACTTAAATTTCTAACACCATCTGCCTTTTGAGCTTCTTTTAAATTGTATCATTAAATATAATTTATAATATAAAAACTTGCCTTCTCTCTTAAAATACTTTTATTTTTTTTATTTTTTAATTTTTTATTTATGATAGTCACACACAGAGAGAGAGAGGCAGAGACACAGGCAGAGGGAGAAGCAGGCTCCATGCACCGGGAGCCTGACGTGGGATTCGATCCTGGGTCTCCAGGATCGCGCCCTGGGCCAAAGGCAGGCGCTAAACCGCTGCGCCACCCAGGGATCCCAAAGTACTTTTAAAGAGAACAAATACTATATAGAATTTTTAAATCATACTTGATACTATCCAGAACTTTCTCTAAGTCTTTCAACTTTATAGTTTAGATAATGTGATTCTTCCTCCTATATTGTGTCCCTCAAGTTATTTTTTAGCATCATCACAGACAGGCAAATGTATCTTACTTTCATGCATAGCTTTACATTTTTAATGGCCAAGTATGGTAGGAAGAAAGAGTTATTTTTGACAATTGGCCCCAAATTCTTCATTATACAGAAGCATTCTCTGATTGAAAGGTGCTTGAGGTCATGGACTGAAAAAGACAGGGAAACAAAAAGATATTAAGTTATAGCCATTGGAGATTAAGGCAAGAACCAAGAGAAAAGTGGAAAATAGGGGACTTTGAAAATACAAATTTTTAATATTCAGTTTTAAGTTGTTTTCTGTGCTAGATATGTTTTAGAAAGGGTACTATGTGCATAGGATGGCATATTGTTCAATGTATTGTAGTAAAATTCATTTGCAGGAATTAATAGATGATTCCTAATAATCATTGAAAATCAGTTTTTTTATATGTGGAGAAAAGGAACATAGGTTATTCTCTTTGATTCAGTCTGCTTACATTTTGGTTGGAGGAGGCACTGTACTGCAATGAGTGCAATGTTCATTTTTATTGAAAAGTTCTTTGTTTAGGCACCAATGACTAATTATATAAATAGCCAGAACCTCAATTTCTGAGAGCAATACTATAAGTAATACTTAAATTTTTAAAAAGATAATATGAAAAAAAAAAATAAAAAAATAAAAAGATAATATGAAACTGTAACTCCAATGAAAACACAAAAGAGGCATATTCATATTTATTAAATGTTATTTCATATTTTATTTGATGGCAGATTAATACCTCTTCATTTTAGCAAATTAGGACATTGTTTCTATATTTTATTCTGTCATTTCAAATATTAGTATGGTATATGCCCCATAAAATAGAGTATGTTTTAAAAGAAAAACCCAATATACTATATTGATACATAAATTGACTGCTCTATTTCTATATATATATATATTTTTTACTAATAATAATCTTTCCCTGAAACAGAATGAAGTAAAACAAAACAAAACAAAACAGGCTTCTTTCAGCTGCAGTGAAACACATACCAACTTGTCAGCACATAAATAATATATACCTAGTTTTGAGAACAATTAGTTATACTGATTCAAGACAGAAATATGATATACTATTTAATATTTTCTCAAATGTTTGACACTGGTTGGCTATTTTCTTTAAATATTACAGATACTATTGGAGATAAAAGTTGTGTTGTAGTATTTTTCCAAATTCTTATTAACTATTTTGCCCTTCGCTAGCACTAATAGAAAATAGGAAACCATGTTGCATTTTTTCCTCAAATGCTTGTGTAATGGTTTATGCATTACTAAATCTTTATGGAAGAACAAAAATACAGATATTTTGTTGAAAACAAAATGAAGAGTAGATGTAGATGTTGGCATTTTTTTCAGGTAACTTAAATAAAAAAGAAATGCCACCATCTTGTCTGAGGATTCGCCTTTTGTAAGCAAGGAGATGGGTTTCCCCTAATGTTTTTTTCTCTAAATTTGTTCCTCATTATGATCTCTTGATTACTTTTTAAAAAGGAACTCAAGTAGACTTTTCAAGAGAAAAGTTTGTTAGAAAATCTGAATTTCTCTGAATTTTTAAAAATGAGATATTTTATAGAAACTATTAACAAGATGTTAAAAATATTTTTTTACCATGTTAGTAATTTATGCTTTATTAGAGTTTGTTTTTTATTAGCCTTTGAAGTCAACTTTAGGAGATATGGTTGGGTAACTCATCTTGGAGCCTTTCAACTGCAATGGGAACATACTATGACTAGAACAGAAAATGAGGAAACTATGGTGAGATTAAAAAGGAAACTGAAGTTTAAGTTCGGTTTTCCAGGAAATTATTTTTCTACTATATGTAAAACAACAAAAACAAAAATGGAGAGGCCAAAAAGTTTTAGGGAAAAAATAATCACAGAATTTTTTTGCTCATTAGTTGGTCAAGGTAATATCTTCTATCCAAAGAGAAAGTATCAGAAGGTAGATAGTAAAGAAAAAAAAATACAGAAAGGAAGAAAGAAAGAAAAAAAAAAGAAAATTAACTGCACATGGGTGTCAGAGGATATGGAAAGGATATTGTATAGCTAGCAAAGTGATATATTCTCGGAAGAAGGAACTTGGCCATTTCAACAACTCATCCATCAGCATTGTTCACTGATGTCTTCACTATAAGGATTTATTGGCAGCTAAGAAATATATTTTAATGGTAATGAGTCCAGCTAGCATGTGTTTTAGTGTATTGGAGAAAACATGGCTAAAGGGAGCTCTTCTTTTTTTTTTTTTTTTTTTTAATTTAACTCATTAATAAATAGCCTTTTGTGGACTTTAAAATAAAATTTCCTGACTTTTATTTGTTACTGTGAAAGATTTTTCAGAAGTGTAAAGACTCTGTTTGAGGACAACCAAATAATGATCATATGTTTATTGCTATACATGTTATATTAATTTCATTCATGCAAGTCATACCATTCACCCTTTCTAAAATATACCAAAGTTTCCATTCTTAATGAGGTAAAAATATAGGCTCTGTTAAATCAGTAAGTATTTGTAAGCATTTTTATTTTTATGATTTTATCCTAACAAATAATTTTTGGAAGTGACAACATTGTCAGAACTAGTTTGAGTTATGACTCTTGTCCATGACAAGGAAATAGTCCGAACAAGATTAAAAGGGACTGCTTTTGAAACATTTAATACCAGCCCCACTCTTTTCTTTTTTTTTTTCTTGCAAATGAAAGCATTTAATGTAATCATCTCCATAACATATGATGTCTATAGTGATGAATGTAATGAAATACATCATACATTCAGATTTCTATTTGTAGGGATTACATAGAAATAGTACATACAACACAAATGCTTCTTAGCTATAGTAATCTGTTATTTGAAATCTTAAGATAGTTTATTAGTGGACAATTGGCTAATATTTGAAATAAAAATGTACACATTAAAAAAACCAGCATATTATTAAAACTAAAATTCTCTATTGATATATGTCCTTTAAAAACTTTAAAGGGCTATACAGGGATGGAAAGGTTAGAATGACTGATTGATCAAGAAGATCCTAGTTTACAATAAGATAATCTCATATTATTTCTCTCACTATATTATAAGATCTATTGAATTTTATTAATAGTTTTTTGCCTAATCTTGAAATGATTTTTTAAATCAAATTGATAAAAATGAAATGTAATAATTTGATTCCTAGATAGCATAAGATTAGTGGTTATTTTAGACATTTTTAAAGATTTATTTATTTATTAGAGAGAGAGAACACACATACACACACACAGGAGTGCAGGGGGAGAGGCAGAAGAAGAGGGAGATCTATCTTCAGCAGATGCAGTGATGAGCAATGAGTTTGGAGCCTGACCTGGGGCTCAATCTCATGACCCTGAGATCACTATCCGAGCCGAAACCAAGAGTCAGATGAAACTAAAAAATCAGATGCTCAACCAAGTGGACTATCCAGGTGCCTCTAGTGACTTTTTTTTTTTTTTTTTAAGATTCAAAAGTTCTCTCCCACTTCAGGGTATAATATCTGAATACTTTATAGCTCAAGAAGATGAGTCTTGCAGGTTAACTGCCCAGCTAGTGAGAATGGCTACAGGCTATATAGTTCACAAAGCATGTTTGAATTGGTAACCTCCGTGAGTACAGTCTGTTTATACAAAACTACCACAGGGTGACAAAAAAGTCCAACCATAATGCTGTCAGTTCAAAATATTTCTTCAATTTAAATTATACCTTGGGGGATGGGTGAAATAGATGATGAGGATCAGAGTATACTTACCATGATGAAAAAAATATAATTATGTATATCTTGACAAATTATTGTGCCCTATGGCTCTAACATATTATAAATCTTAATTGAAATTTATAAAGGGCAAATATTTGTATTTTGTATCTAGAAAATTTCAGAGTTTTAAACACGGAAAAGATTACTAACAGATAAATTCTAAAACATAGTAATATAGGTAATCTTTCAGCTATTTGTTCAGTTTGTAGAATTATAACTTTAAAACACAGCTGATAAATTATTCATATTGCTCTGTTTATTAAAAAAAATGATACCTGTAACTTAGACCCTTTCCATAGCCTCTGGTTGTTTGAGGTATTTCACCCTCTCACATTCATTCCAGCTGTTTTTCCTTACTTTTACCATGGTGTTGCCACAAAAATCTGTTTTGGAACCCCCAAATGGGGACCTTATGAAATTAAGCTACTAGTACTAAATCAGTGAATGACATATAGTTACATGAATTGAACAAATACCACGTAGATCATTTTAAACTACACATTTAGTATAAGTTGTTTCCAATGATAACTTAATTAATCAGAACATCCTATATCCATTCTTAAACATCTCTTAAAGCAATGAACAAAATAGTCTGTTCTTTTATTTCAGTAATTCAAACTATATTTATCATTTTTTATGTTAGAGTCTTCATAGCTATTCTGTTTATAGTACTACCACCATGTAGAGAATGCCTATCTATAGCTATGAAATAAAGACACAATTAAAAATGAAATGATTATTAATGTTAAGAATAATTTTATGTTGCCTAACCTTTAACAAATTCAATAATTTCTTGAAGAAATTTAAATATTTTTAAGATTTTGCTTTTATTAAAATGTACTATGTGCTAAGTTCATGCTAACTTCTAGGTATTCAGACATCAAGTTTTGGTCCTTGAACTTCGAGAGTGTATAAGAGAAGTTTCAGAAAGATCTAGAAATGTTGAAAATCATGTTTATAGAGAAAATGAAGAAATCTTAATTGTAAAAGAGCCCTACCAGGCATTAAATATTGTTAGAACAAAATGTAAATGTGAAAGATGAGATTAAAATGGTGGGCAGAGGCCAAATCACATTGGTGCTATATGCTACTCATAAAAAGGAGTTTGAACCTGGAGTCATTAATGGATTAAAAACAAGGGCATGACATTGTGACATATATTTTAGGAAAGGGGATGGGTTAGAAATGATTAATATTGGATGCAGAAAGACAAGATATAATAGAAATTCTAGTGAAAAGTAGAGATCCTGCACTAATAAGATAGGTGTTTTGGGGATGCAAGGGCCTAGAAAAAATTTTTTAAAGATTTTATTTATTTATTTGAGAGAGAGAGAGAGAGAGAGCGTGCACATGAGTGGGGGGAGGAGCAGAGAGAGAAGCAGACACTCTGCTGAGTAGAGAGCCTAATATAGGGCTCAATCTCAGCACCCTGAGACCATGACCTGAGCCAAAGGTAGACACTTAACCAATTGAGCCACCCAGGCATCTCCAGCCTAGACAAATTTAAAGGGATTTTGAGAGTAGAATCAATTTCAATACTTAGAGTGAAAAAGAGGGAGAAACCTTGGCATCTAGCTTCTTTCATTGAGTGAATGGTGGTATCAACCCTTAAAGTTAGAAGCACAAGAGGAAGATGGGATGGTGGAGGTGGGAAGACAGGTAATGAGTTTAATGCATGAAAAGTGAAGATTACTGTAGAAAATTGGATAGATATATATCTGAAGCTCAGGAAAAATGTTCAAGCTTTGAAGATGTAAATTTGAGATTCACCTAGTGTTCTTACGTTTATTCCTGTGTATTTCTATTATTATATAGGAAAAATTACTCTCCTGTGCAGTTTTAAAATTGTCACCTGAGTAATGTGTGAAAGGGATTTTTTAAGAAATGTATTAAACATCAAAGGCACATTAATAATTTAAAATTATTTCAGTTAGTTCATTTCCTTCTTTTTATCTTTTTTAATAGAACATTTATATGTTGTCTGTTACTTGTCAGTCAAGAAGACAAATCTTCATATGCTTATAGTAACAGGAAATTGAATATAAACCATTACAATGAAGGCCTGTAATAACTTAATATGATGATGATGACTTAGTCTTTTGGAAAACTTAAATTTATTTTTAAGCAAAATACTAGCCACTTCATAGATTTGTGGTTTATTTTGCAAGAAAACCCAAACATTCAATTTAATGACATTGCACTAAAACTTTCTATCCATTTTTAGGTACTACAATTGTATGGCAAAGTATCAGAAAGTGCAAACAGTTCTTGTATCAACGTTCTTATATGGTAAAAAATTGCTGATTTAGAAAAATGACCTCAGAACTAAATGATAATCTGATCTATTGTTTCTTGAAATGGAAAGCCTTGTTGCTAATACTGATTTTCTTAACATTATTAAGTTTTATAGAAAAATAAAAACCACAGTAAACTGTTAGACTCAACAATACTCTTTCATGGACAAAAAAGAAAGAATAATATAGAATACTTGCTTGATAATGTTCATTTCAAGTTTCCTCAGTTCTGTTGGGTTTCATGTAGATTGCCCAAGCTTCTTCAAGAAGTAGAAAATTAGATTATAATGTGGTTGAGGAAACAGAATTATCTCTCCATTATGACTTGATGTAACCAGGTGCATAAAGAGACCTTCATATTTGAAATATTTTGTCTATAATTTACTTTTCTAAATATATATAGGTATTTTATTAATAAACAAAGGAAAGGTGCTAAATTTTCAAGTCAATTAAAAGATTTCTAAATTTTAATGAACTCCCAGTATTGCACCTTGCAAATTGCTCCAGATTTTGTAACACAGATTGGAGAAGATGGGACCATGATTGTACCTCTTACTGTGGCAAAACTAGCTTCTTCAACCATTTCTTGTGGCATGGTAGACCTCACTTCTCATCTTTGCTAAGGAACTCCGTATAATTAATTAATATAATTAATAATTTTCCACGAACACTGGAGATGCTGGATACTCTTTTGAGTTTATAGATTTTGTCATCTATACCCCAGGAGTAATAGTGTTCCCTCTCATTTTTTTTCAGATCCTGGATAGTTATGAATCTTTTGAAAGTATTAGTGCTCCTGTCCTAATCCTTAACCAACTTGATGGTTGAAAAAGACACATTAACATATAAAAGGTCAGAGCATTTGCTATGAAAAACATGCTAGAAAATGGCTGGTTTCCTAAAAAAAAAAAAAAAAAAAAACCTAAAACACCTAAATTACAACAGTTTTATATCTGTGTACATTTTTTGTTTCACATTCTGGCCATCTTTATCTTCTAGGCTATAGGGAACACCACAATCTACCTCTTAAGCTGTATTACGTTCTGGAATACAGTTCGAAAACCCATTCATTATACACCTATGTTAAGGAAAGATCATTTCATGCTGACTCTGAAAAGACCCTGTTTTGAACATTTTTAGACATTCTTACTTCTAGGAATATTTCTATACAAATTCTAGTTTTTATGTTCTTTGCCACTATCAATCTATCAATTAGTAAGATTTATGCAACTTTTTAGTGATGTCTTCCAAAAATGACAATCCCTTTAAGATGCAAAGACAATGAGGCTCACAATTCGGGATTAAACTCCAATATATTATAACATTTAAGAGTTAATCACTTGTAATAGTTTTATGTCTATCAGACCATATTTTAAAATTACTATATTTTTAATTCCTTACTCCATTTCTCTCATTTATATTTGAAATTTTCCATATGTTAAAGAAAGTTATGCAAAGAAAAAGCTTTCACCATTATAAGGTTAGAACCTAAGCATGTAAAAACAATTAAAGAAAGGATCTCAATTCTAGAAGTTTGATAGTAAAACAATGTTTTAGTCTGGATACTGAAGTGTAACTATATAAAATCTGTAAATAATCACATGCACCCATAGACAGAAATACAAAATTGTAAAAAATGGGTCTACCTATTTTACTCATGTAAAGTGAATCCTTTTACAAAGGGTCCTTGATCGAATCAGTCTTGTATTTAGCTTTTTGTTATATTAGTCTGGTATTTTAGCTTTCTGTTAGGGAAAATGAAATAAAGGATTTACACTTTATAGGATCTAATGATAATGTTTGTTTTTAAATATTCACTCAAAATTAAAAACTTCATCAAAGCTGCGTGGCCAGTAAGTCAAACTACTGGTTGAAAAATGCAAATATGATTAACAAATAAAATATATGTGTTTTTGCACTCTCCTCTAATGTTCAATATTCTGTGAAGCGTCTGGCAAATTTAACAGTGAAGGCAACAGACTAGATGACTTTTTTGTCCCTTTTAAAAGCTTTAAAGTTCTGTGGAGACCTGAAAGTAGACCCTGTTCACAGGAAGGATCATTAATAAGAATTGTTATCCACGTCTGTTCTTCAAGAGGAGAGTAACTCCAGCGTTTGAATGGTGTTAATGAAGCCCCCTGCTATGCAATGCCGAGCAAGCAATTGGAGTCTGTTGAGGTGAATGGATCTCTGAATCCACTTTGTCAAGCTGAATGCGCTGTTCTTGTAGCAGGTAGCACTCACAGAGACCCTTTTCCCTTTTTCTTCCACTTGAAGTTCTCTATTCTAACAGACAGGTATAATGTATTGCAAAATATTCTAATGCTACTTAAACCTGTATCACTCTCTAATAAATACCAGCCCACCCCCCCCCCCTCCCATCACCACCATGTTTGTCTGACTTTTCTGTTCTCCTTTCATCAGATTCAGGAAAGCAGCCTTGGTTTGATATTTTTCTACCTGTAGAGGAACACCAATTTTACCCATTTCTCATTCAAAAGTTAGTCAATGTCTTCCTGCAAGCTGCTTCAGAAGTAAGAAAATAAAGGCAGGTGTAATGCATTTGAAGCTCTATTTCATGGCAGGCATGCTTCTTGCTCTTGTTGCCTGTGACTGCTAATATAAACACCTCAGATGTTTTCCTATAGGTCATGTCTTTTCCTGACACCTGACCAGATTCTGCATTCTAAGATGCTGTGTCAATGTTAGTCGAATTTATGAAATGATGATCACAGCTTCGAGCACTTGAAAAATGCCTTTTTCCTTTTCTCTTTATTTTCCATCAAATCATCTGTGTCTCACTTTTGCTCTTGCGCTCTTATTATGAGTTGGCTCTTTAACAGTGCATTTTTAAAGATGTTTTTACTCGCAAAATTTTACTTATTTTACTTCAAAAATTCAAATAATGTGAAGTGTGTATTGTTTATATTTGGGTATTTCCTGAATATTTGCTTCAGTGTTGCAGCCATCTTGTTTGCCAGTTTAATTGGTAATATTTTCTCAGGAATTCCTTAGGATGATTTCCTTCTAGCATTGTTGATATAGTGGTGAGCATAGCTACCTTCCAGAATGATTTCCTTCTCTTTTCTAGATCAGCTTTTTCTTCTGCATTCCCTAACCAAAGAATCAAAGTAACCTCTTACTTCATCACTCCCCCTATGGGTTTTTAAGCACCATTTCCTGTGCCTTTGATTCATATACATTCTTTCCATCTCTACTGGCACTGCTGTGGGTCAGACCCTTATCATGTCTCACACATTATTTCAGGGATCTTCAATCTCTCCACCTTCAGCCTTTCTTCTAATCTTAGACAGACAGACATGAACATGGATACTATGCTTCTTACCCAGTGGTATCTCTCTCAAAGATCCTTCTTTTAAACATTTATTTTTTTATTTTTATTTATTTATGATAGTCACAGAGAGAGAGAGAGGCAGAGACACAGGCAGAGGGAGAAGCAGGCTCCATGCACCGAGAGCCCGATGTGGGATTCGATCCCAGGTCTCCAGGATCGCGCCCTGGGCCAAAGGCAGGCGCCAAACTGCTGCGCCACCCAGGGATCCCAAAGATCCTTCTTTTAAATATAACTTCTTAGAGCACCCCATCACCTCCATATTTAAGTTAAAATTCCTCAGAATCCCATATAATGGTCTCTTTGACCTGGAGATGGGCTAACATAAGTAACTCTTCCCTATGCTTTGTGTTTCATTACCAGCCTCATGTTTGGCTATAAGACAACTACCTGGTGTTCTTCTCTATGACCATGTTGCTTGCTTCTGTTTTGAATTTTCTTATGCTTTCCTCTCCCTGCATCTCTCTTGCCCCTCTCTTACCTGGCAAGTCCTTGCTTATCTTGTAATCTTAAGTGTTGTTGCTTCCTGAAAATGTTCCCATTTCCCTTTGGGTTAAGTAAATGATTCCTCTCCTGGGCTCCCAGTGAATATTACTGCAATTAATCATTTTACCTTTTTGACAGCTTCAGTCCTTGAAGCAGGAACTTGACATATGAATATCTGGGACCTGATATAGGGCCAAACACATAAGATACAATTCATAGTTGTTTGTTGAACTGAACCAAACGGAACTTTTCCATTCTATTTAAAACCCTCATCTTAAATATATGTGCTATTTTTAAATATATAGTGTTTTAATATACCTTTTAGTGTGTCTAAATAGCATAAAGATTATAATAATTTTGTAATTCACTTAATGTCATAGTATCCATGTTCATGTCTGTCTGTCTGTCTATCTACCAACCCACCCACCTACCTACCCACCTAAATGCTGTCAAGGTTTTAGAGGACTCTTTGACCTTTGACACTCAATGTTTGACACATATAAATGTAATGGCCCTGTTAAGTGTAACAAATGAGTTTCCTGAGAGGGACAGAGGTATACTTAAATTGTAGGTAATAATCTAGAAACATGATAATATTTAACTTTTGAAATGTACAAATGATAGGTTGCTATTCTATCAAAAATAAGAATAACAAACTCGAATAATTCACATTCTCACCTATGAACTCTTATCTCTAACTACATGTACTTAATTAAAAATCACTGGAATATTGTAAAAATTTAACATCATGTGTTAATTTCATTAATAATATCATTGCTTTTTGTCAAGTTTAGTAATAATTGAATTTATCCAGCTGGAAAATGTTAGACAAAGACAGATAGACAGGTAACTCTTTATTGTCAATTAGTTTAAGAAGAAATGAAGCTTTTCTTTTAACATATATCAAACTTGACACATTTTGCACTTTCTAGGATTACTTTTAAATGTTTCCTGTGGTAACTGTCAGAGGTTTAGATAATTTAAGTTTAAAGTAGTTACAGAACTAATAGTTTTAGAATTTTCTTGTTATACCATACAAAGATCTTTGTACCATCTATAAAGTCATGTAACACTAGAGTAAAAATGTTATTCTAGACATTAAATTATGTTGTTCCTTTAAGTAACATAGAGAACTTTCAATTCCAACGAGGCTAACAAATTTTAGAATTTAAAATGTTCTGAGGCTTGTTTTACTCTATTCCCTCCAAATATTTAGTAATCCTTGTATATAAATAACAAACATCACTTTTGTGCAGATAGATGACATTTTTTATAAAGTTTAAATGTATTTATTCTTTATTATAGCATTTGTTATTCAATAATATTCTAAAATGTACTCTGATCACCACTGTGTACTTCATCAATGTGCTTTTGTGCTTCATTAATTAGTAACTGACTAAAAGTTAATGTTTATCATCTGTCAATCTCCTCAAGACAGATCATTTTGCTATTTGATGCCAAATCACAAAATATTATAAATTACCAGCAATGCTCCTTATTTTACTCCTTATCATAGCAAATTTAAAGATCAAACTGGCAATATATCAGATAAATAGAATAATATATTTTAATTTAATAACCAAACGGCTGAACATATTTCTCTGTGGGGAATAATAACTTCTTGGCTGACATCAGAAGGAGGTAGAAGCTTTTGGGTAATGGTAAAGAGCCTTCAGATGCTGATTCAAACCCTGAATAATTGCATAGTAACCTTATCTCTCTCTTAAAATATGATTTAAGATGTTGGCTTCTTTAGACATTTAAGGGTTAACCTTTATTAATCTGGCATTTTAGGTTTCCATTCACAAAGAACTTGAGTTGGTTGTAATCTTAGATTCAGATCACACTAGCATCACTTCAGAACATACTTTTGAGTATAAAACCTGAAAATATGAGATAGAAACACTCTAAATCTAAAGTCTCTCTCACCTAAATCTTGGATGATATTTTTAGGACAGATGTATAAGACTATAACTAAACAAATTTTCAGATGGAAACAACCAGAGTACAATATTTTTTGTAACTTTGGATGTTCATTTACTTATTTTTGACACTGGGGAAATTATGGTAAATTATGATTAAGAAGTGTATAAGGTACCCAATGATCCTAGCGTATTGTTTGGTATTAGAAGCTAAAGAAAAGGAGATTTATGGAAGTTAAAGTCACAGAGTGAGCCGCTCTGTGACTTTTACCACCTCTGTGGTGGTAGGTATGCACCAGTTATGGAGACACTGCAACTGGCTAGCCTAGGTAATGTTATCAGAACTTTAGAAATAAATACACTTCTATCAATCTGATTCCATAGTTACTAAGCAAACTTCTGGTTATTTGGGAACTCTCATCCCACTTTTGTTCCTTGCAGAGAATGTCTGGTCAGCTAAACAGTGGCCAGCCAATCACCTCCCTGTTTATAAAAGGGCTGGGGAAAAAAGGGGGGGGCGGCTGGAAGTTACAAAAATATTTTGCCAAGACTTGTGAAAATAAAATTGCCAGAATGCAAATACAAGACTTTGCATTTCAAGATACCAAATACTGAATATTTTATACAGACACAAACTGAAATAAAACTGGTATGATAACCTACTTCAGCAGTCAATGATG
This sequence comes from Canis aureus, assembly GCF_053574225.1. Classification (NCBI taxonomy): domain Eukaryota; kingdom Metazoa; phylum Chordata; class Mammalia; order Carnivora; family Canidae; genus Canis; species Canis aureus. The sequence continues at coordinate 9,946,061 of NC_135646.1, read as the reverse complement.
TTGCCTAGTTTTCCAAACTGAAGATAGTAATTCAGTAGAGCATTAATCACTGTAAAAGGTTTCAGTGCTTAAACTCTGATTTATTTTGAGAGTCATTTATTCCTAATTTGTTTATACCTTTATTCATTTGTTAACACAATTACATGTGTTTTTTTTGATCAGGTCACTTTGTTGATCACAGGGGATGCAGTGTTATTATCTTATTCCAGATGTCTGTCCTCATGGAGCTTATAGTCTATAACATATGTAACATATAGTTAATATATATTTTTACAACTTCTTCATTCTTAATTTTCCTTAAGTCTTTCTGCTTGGTAACTACAGTTCTAGAAATACCAGAATTTTTAAAGAACTTATTTCATAGTTATCAAAGATATACTGAGGTACTAAAAACAGACACAGAGTAATTTTTAAATTTTAGAAATTTGGTAAAAGTTAGCATTTTAATGAAAAACTTTATTTTCATTTGTCACATTTTTTCTAAAGTTAATTTACTTCAGTATCACTTTCGGCTAATTACATATAGTAATGAGCTTTGTTTCTCTGAGATCTTGACAAAGACCCGTGTTTTATTTAATAACCAGAAAGATATCATTACATATTATACAAATGATTCTTATCAATAGTTTCCAAACATGAGAATTAACAACAATGTTTTATGTATACATGGAGTGGTTTTCAATGCCTTTCAAGGTAATTAAATTAGTTTTTATTACTAATGTGTCAAGGAATGTGGTATTGGTTACAGAGGCAAGACTGCCAGATGCCAGCTTCAGTGGAGTGTAAAATTTAGAATACTCAGCATTAATGACCACTGGAAAGATTTCCAGATGATTGGAGACTATGAACCCAATTGACTTTTGAGACTTAAATGCAGTGTTATATGAATGATGTGAACTACTCTCATGAATTGCCTTTTTAATGCTCTATCTTGTAGTTTTTGTTCAAAGAAAACTTGTCAGACTAAAGTCAATTAAGATCTTAAAATAAAATTAGAATTGCACAAACTTTTTTTTGTAGGGGTGGATATTGGCATGTTTTGGTAATGATGCTAAAAATGAAACAACTGAATTTTGGTACAAGTCATGATATTACATAAACTTTCGTGGGAAAAACTGTGTAGACAACCTAGTTACTTATTGCCTTTGAATATGAAATATTTGACTCGGAAAGTTAACCTTTAGAGAGTATTAGCTTTATGTCATCTAAATTGAGCAAATGTGTTTTAGGAAAGGTTATGTCTCTTCAGTGTCATACTGTTACATTATCAAATACTTATGATCTGTTTATTTGTTCTTTAAGAAGAAATAGTCACAAGTAAAATACTCTTTTCAGGATTTAAAGACTGAGTAGGCAAATATAATTTTAAAATTCAGTTTACTTGTAATAGTACAAAAATATAAATATCCTGATAATTGCAGAGTAAAGAAAAGGAGGAACCATTATTAAGGAAATATTTCTGCAAGGCTATGTGAAAATCATCTACTACTTGCTGCTCTCTTAAACATTAATTATCGATTACTTACAATTCCAAGCTATCCTAAGGCTCACTGAAATAAATGGCTAAACGGTCACCCTTAAATTTTCTCTTTACCTTTTTCCTTCTAATTCACTTTGATTTTATATAGAACATTGAGGAAACTGAATAATCCTCATAGTTTCTTAGCCAATCCCTTTTCCCCAACTTTTTATCCCAAGCATGTGTAATAGCATTCTACAGAGAAACAAAAGCCATAGGAGATATATGATTATGTAATAATGTGTGTATATATTAAACATATTTTATTATAAGGAATCAAGATCTGGAGTCAGTAAGCCTGAAACTGAGGAGAGCCAGAGATATAATTCTAGTGTGAGTCTGAAGACCTGAGAAGCAAGAGAGCCTATAGTATAAGTTCCAATGTGAGTCCAAGGCTAAAGTCAGGATCAAACCCATGTCCCAAATCAAAGACAACCAGAGAAAGCAAATTCTCCATTACTCAGACTTTTGTTCTATTTGGGCATTCAGTAGACTGGATGGGACCCATCCATTTTGAGGTAGACAATCTGCTACATTCTATCTATCAATTGATACCTGGGTATCTTATGATTCAGTCAAATGGACATATAAACTATCATAAGTCCTACACACACAGTGCGGTTTGGATTTTCAATCTTCTAGTTTATTCTTCTTTGTTGAAGATTATAACAGAATCTTGAGGATTTTCCAAGTTTCAGTAATGTACTTTCAATATCTTCTTTTACCTCTTCCTTTTTCCTAAGTGATCCAAAACCATCGAAGTTAGAATTAATTTTGCTTCATTGCCATGAAGACTTTGGACTTCTGGCTAAGCTCTGAAGAGGCATCTCTCATCTATTTGATTAACAGTTATTTATTGAGTTCTTCACTCTCCAGGCACTGGATCTGCTTTATCTGAGTAACTGGAAGTAGAGATAAGTTGTCTTTCAAAGTTGAGTATCTTTCATTAGTCAACTTTTTTTTTTTATTTTTTTATTTATGATAGAGAGAGAGAGAGAGAGAAAGAGAGAGAGAGAGAGGCAGAGACACAGGCAGAGGGAGAAGCAGGCTCCATGCACCGGGAGCCTGATGTGGGATTCGATCCCGGGTCTCCAGGATCGCGCCCTGGGCCAAAGGCAGGCGCCAAACCGCTGCGCCACCCAGGGATCCCCTCATTAGTCAACTTTATATATCTACTTGTTGCTATAAGTTAATTGTCGATCACAGTGTGGTAAATAGGAATGATGATGTACTGTTGGTGGAAGTATAAATTGACTGAAGAACAATTTGGCAGTACTTAGTGAAATTAAACATGAATATCTCTTGGAATCCACCTGTTGAACTTTCACCCCCAGAGAAATTTTTGTACAAATGCAAAGACACGCAGTCTTTCTCTATGTATGTGTGTGTGTTCACCATAGATTTAGAAGCTAGATACAACTTTATTTTTTTTTAATTTAAGTTCAATTTGCCAACATATAGTATAACACCCAGTGCTCATCCCATCAAGTGCCCTCCTTAGTGCTCATCACCCAGTTACCCCATACCCTTTCCCTCCCCTTCTGCAACCCTTTGTTTCCCAGAGTTAGGAGTCTCTCACGGTTTGTCTCCCTCTCTAATTTTTCCCACTCAGTTCCCCTCCTTTCCCTTAAAATCTCTTTCACTATATCTATATTCCACATAGGGTGAAACCATATGATGATTGTCCTTCTCCAATTGACTTACTTCACTCAGCATAATACCCTCGAGTTCCATCCATATCAAAGCAAATGGTGGGTATTCATCTTTCTGATGGCTGAGTAATGTTCCATTGTATATATACCACATCTTTGTTATCTATTCACTTGCCAAAGGACATCATGGTTCCTTCCACAGTTTGGCGATTGTGGACTTTGCTGCTATAAACATTGGGGTGCGGGTGTCCCGGGGTTTCACTACATCAGTATCTTTGGGGTAAATCCCCAGCACTGCAATTGCTGGGTTGTAGGGTAGCTCTATTTTTAACTCTTTGAAGAACCTCCACACTGTTTTCCAGGGTGGCTGCTCCGGTTTGCATTCCCACCAACAGTGCAAGAGGATTCCCCTTTCTCCGCCTCCTTGCCAACATTTGTTGTTTCCTGTCCTGTTAATTTTAGCCATTCTCACTGGTGTGAGGTGGTATCTCATTATGGTTTTGATTTGTATTTTCCTGATGCCAAGTGATACGGAACATTTTTTCCTGTGCTTTTTGGCCATGTCTATGTCTTCTTTAAAGAAATGTCTGTTCATGTCTTCTGCCCATTTCATAACTGGATTGTTTGTTTCTTAGGTGTTGGGTTTGATAAGTTCTTTATAGATCTTGGATATTAGCCCTTTATCTATCATTTGTAAATATCTTCTCTCATTCTGTAGGTTGTTCTCTAGTTTTGTTAACTGTTTCTTTTGCAGTGCAGAAGGTTTTTATCTTAAGTTCCAATAGTTCATTTTTGCTTTTGTTTCCCTTGCCTTCAGAGTGTATCTTGTAAGAAGTTGCATTGGCCAACTTCAAAACGGTTGTTGCCTGTGTTCTCCTCTAGTATTTTGATGGATTCTGGTCTCACATTTAGATCTTTCATCCACTTTGAGTTTATCTTTGTGTTTGGTGTAAGAGGATGGTCCAGTATCATTCTTCTGCACATGGCTGTCCAGTTTTCCCAACACCATTTATTGAGGAGAAGGTCCTTTTTCCAGTGGATAGTCTTTCCTGCTTTGTCGAAATTTAGTTGACCATAGAGTCGAGGGTCTGTTTCTGGGTTCTCTGTTCTATTCCATTAATCTATATGTCTATTTTTGTGCGGGTACTGTACTGCCTTGAAGATCACAGCTTTGTAATACAGCTTGAAATTGGCATTGTGATGCCCCCAGCATTGGTTTTCTTTTTCAATATTCCTTTGATTTTGCTGTGTTTTGATGAGTAGTCATGTGTTTTTTAATAAAACTAAATTTATTAATGGTTTCCTGTATAAGTTATAATTTTTATCCTTGAAGGAGTTCCTCAACCCAAACACAACAAAAATATTCTCCAATATTTTCTTACAAGAGGCTTACAAAAACTTTCCTTTTCGTGCTTTAGTAGTCTATCCTTCTAGAACCACTTCTTGTTTAGCCATTTTGTTTTAGTGTGTTTGTGTGTGAAATGAGGAGACATCAAGTTAACTATTTAAAACAAATAAATGGATAATATGAAGTCAATTCTTAAAATGATTCATTGGTATCCCATTGTACTTAGAATAAAATTCAAACTATTTTCTTTGATTCTGCACTCTCTGGGCTACCTCTTTCACTGCATTTCCATTCTTTCTGTTATCATTCATTTCATTATACTGGCTTTATTTCTCATATGTTAACATCTTTCCTTTCTCTTTCTATATTGTCCATTTGTCACCTTACAAAGACTGGGGGTATTTTGGTGTTTATTGATGTATGTTGATATTCTTTCTATGTCAGCTTAAATGTTATATTTTAGGGAGGCATTTTCTACCCAATCTATTTAAATTGGCCTTTCCATTCATTCTCCATAATAGGTTCCTGTTTTGTTTTGCTTTACAGAACTTATTTACTCGTTCATTTTTTTCGTTTGAAAATTATTGATTTCTCTTCCATGCACTGAAGCTTCATGAGGGAGAGATTTTATCTACTTTATTTGCTACGCTCTTTGGAGTCCCTCATAATTCTTGGCATTTATAGATGTTGAATGAATGAATGATGGAAATAGATGTCCCATTTCTTTTTTTACTTTCATCCAATAAATTACCATAATATGTAGATACATTTCTTCCATATCTTCACATCAGTCCATTTTGTTACAAATTTCTTTCTACTGCCATATTATAGATCTATATCATTTATTACTTTGTTCCTTATTTCTTTCCTCTGTCATTTTTTTCTTCTAAGAATTCTCTATTACACAGGGATCTTAAAATTTTAATTATATGGCTTCTCTGATTATAGTTCTTCAACTTCTGTCCATTGGCTTTAAGTAAAAAAATCCCTAAGTTTATAATATGCACACAGTATTCTTTTAATCTTACATTCTCTTCTATCTACATCTCATTTTCCACTTCTCTTCATTGCAAAACTCCACAAAGAATTTTCTGTATACATTGTATTCACTTTCTCACCTTCAAATCTATTAATCCATCTAGCTAACTATCATGTAGTTATTATTATATAGCTTATTTATTTTTAAAAATTTTATCTATTTGAGAGAGAGTGACTGAGCAAGTCAGGGTAGGACTAGAGATGGGACGAGCCAACTCTCCAACAAGCAGGGAGCCCAACACAGGGCTTGATCCCAGGACCCCAGGATCATGACCTGAGCTGAAGGCAGATGCTTAACCACCTGAGCCACCCAGGTGTCCCAGAGTTTTTATTTATTGGTTGGTGAAATATTTCAAATATAAATGATAATGGAAAGATAATATACAGAACTTCATGTACCAAGAGTTAGTAAAAAATGGCAGATTTTGCTTCAAATATGCTCACTCAACTATTCCCACACATTAGATAATTTCGAAGCAGATAGAAGACACATTATTTCATCTATAAATATTTTGGAATATATTTAGAAAAGACAAGGACTCTTTTAAATTAATATATATTTACATATAGTAAAGTACATAGATATTAAGTATGCAGCTTGGTATACACATGTGTTCACTCACATAAACACAACTTTCAACAGGAATATAGAACATTGATACTATTCAGAAGTTTTCTTCATGTATCCTCCAGCAGTAAATACTATTATGATTTCAATAAAGATAAATTAGTTTTGCCTTTATGAACTTTAAAAGAAGCAATTGAGTAGTGTCCCTGTGGTGCCTGGTCTCTTTCACTTAAACATAGTATTTCTGAGATTTTTCCATGTTGTTGCATGAGTATTTAGTAATTAATTATTTTTTAGTTGTGTGTAGCATTCCATTATATAAATGTATCACAATTCTGTAGAAAGCCATTCATGGTTTTAAAAAAGTTTTTGGTTATTTTGAATAACACTGCCATGAACATTTATATGTCTTTTGATGAAAATATGCTGGATCATAGGGGAAATATATGTTCAAGTATAGTAGATATTACTAAACTGTTTTCCAATAATCTCAAAATAATGTATTAGAATTCTAGTTACTTCTCATCTTTGCCAAAAATTGATATCGTCAGTCCTCTTCATTATAGCTATTTTATTGGTGTATGTTGATATCTCATTATGTTTTGACACTTCCCTGATAAATGATTTGAGTACTTTTTCATATGCTTTTTGAATATTATTTCCAAATTTTTACTAATTATAGATAATGTGGCCATGGGTATTCTTCTAAGTGTCTTCTTAGTTGGCCTATTACTGAATGTCCACCTAGTTCTGGTTATTAACTTGTAACTGGACCTCCTACAAGTCATGATCCCTAGTCTGTTTAGAAATAAACACATTCCTAGTCCTTGGAGTCATCCATATCCCCAGTAAGAGACAAAGCTTCATCTGCCTTGTAGCCCTACTGTCTTCATTGGAACAGAGACAATGGTGAATCAATTAATCCAGAGAATATGATGGGAATCAGCAGACAAACATAAAGGCAAGAGAAGGTTTTGGTAAAGAAGGACAGAATATTCTCCGGGAAGAAAAATGGCCATGAGCATATTATTATAGCTTTTTTCTTCTTTTTTAAAAACATATTTGATTATTGAAATTTTAATATAACTACATGTACTATACTAGTTAAATATTTGTTTACTTCTTTTTTATGAAAATCTTCTATAAAACAACAACAAAAAACCCTTGAGCCATATTTTTCTCAGTGCTTAAGTAATGAATTAGGCATATGAGTTAACTTTCTAGATTAATATTGGTAGATTCTCTGCACTTGCACCTGTGAAATTTGGAAAGATTCAGTCCATTCAGCATCTGTGTTAGAACACATCAGAATTTTCTCATGCATGGTCTAATTTAATCATCTACTTTTTTATAAAATAGAGAGTGCTATTAGATAATATTATTGTCATTTTATACCTGACAAAGTAATTATTCAAATTGACTTAGCTAGTAAGGGCAGAGCTAGAACACACAGCTGAGTCTACTGGTTTGAAGCCCATTCCTCTGTCCACTGTGAGTCATCTGCTCTATTAGTAAATGGTGTACACTCACATGAATTTTAAAGTCCATCTAAGATACAGTTGGTGTTCTGACCAAGAGGTCTTTGTTTTCTTTTGCTCATGAATTGCAAGGAACACTTACACTTTTCTCGGAAGAAATTTATCAAGTGCAACTTCCTCCAATTTCATGAAGTCATTTAAGTAATTTCCCTTCCATTAAGGCTAATAAGCACCTTTCATCGTTGTTTAATTTTGTACTTTCCAGACCCCAATCCATTTTAATATTTTTTAAAGTACTAAATGTAACTATGGTCCTTTATGATTTTTTCAGTGAGAAGTTATCTCTACTAATTCTTGACACCAGATTCAAATCTATGCCCATTAACTCTTTCTAATTTTGTTTTCTGTGTGTGTGTGTGTGTGTGTGTGTGTGTTTGTGTTTGTGTGTGATAGGGAAGTAAGGAGATGGGCTTCATAACTAAGATATTGTGCATTTAAAGAGAAAACATCCGCTAGTAAATAAAAGACAGCTTTTTAAAAGAACAGTTCTTTAAAAGAGTTATGTGTTTTGCCATTTTGCAGAAGTGATAATAAAACTGGTTATTCATTGATCTCAGAGGCTTGGCTACAGCAAAAATCAAGTAAGAGCATGAACATTATTCAGTGAATTCATCCATTCTGAAAATTAAAGCCAGAAAAACCCCAGACCCTTAGAAGCCTCCCAGGAGCCTTTTTGTAGCTATCAGCTTGATTTTCTACATTTGTTCTAAATTACTTGAACAGTGGTTTATATTTACCATCCTAAAACTTTCTCTTGCTTTTGACTAAATTCACTTTAGAGAAATAGTAACCTCTGACTCTATATTCATAAATTTTGTATGTGCCAATTCTTCTGTGCCACTGTTGTCATTTTAGTGTTCAAGGCTTTTGCTTTCTTCCCTGGATGTTTTTAATACATCCTTCTCTATTTACCTATGTGTGACTTTTTAAATTTATTATGGATACTACATTCTTTAGTTGCTGGCTTAGTTTTCTCACACACCAGAGTGATTAGGCAGTCCCTCTCTTGGACTCCTCAGTGGCAATCTCTTGACTTCCATATCTCACCAAACATCTTTCCAAGTCCTCCAGACAAATTCAGGTTATGTTACCTGTCTATCACTTAGGGCCCTAAGTCCACTTAGGACGTCCTAACGTCCCCTCTAAGGACATTTTTCCATCGAATCCCACCCCCATCATTTCCTTTTCAGTCCAAACTGAAATCATTAAAAAGTGCAAATCAATCATTTTCTCTCAGACTATCCTAAGAAAATTGAACGTTGCTCTTTAATTTGGCTTTTAATGATAGTGGTAATGGTTGTATTCTGGAGATATGTGGGCATGTGTATTTTTATAGGTTCCAATCCTTTAAACAAAATTTACTTTGCCTATTCAGTCTATTCAATGTAATTACCAAAGTCACAGAGAAAGCAGTCCCCAGTTAATGTTTAGTCAGGTTGGGTCATGGTTGTCTGAGGCTCGTGGCTGGAATTCTTGCTAGTTCCTCTGTCATATCTTGGTGTTATAATGATGACCAGTTTTATTTAAATATTCCTACCACTTATATTTCAAAATGTATTATCTGGTTTGTTTTGGCTTCTTTTTTTCCTATTTTAGTCACAACATTCTTAAACATTTTACTATTAAGTGTCTTTTTGGTTGGGATAAAATAGTCAAGGACATTAAGATGAAAATGAATGAGTATTTATCAATAGCATGTTTTTTACTATATGATTTTATATTAAGTAATCTGTTCTAATGCTATACTCCTGGAAAAATAATGTAATGATTACTACATTGAAGAACAAAAAAAGCTTAAATATCTTGATAAGCTATGTTAGATACAGTGTAAAAGATTTCAGTCCGTTTTTATGGCTTTGTTTGGCTTAAATGGAGTGTTCAGTTAATAATACTATGACTTATGTCTTCTATTTTATTTATTTCACAGATAGCTACACCATTAACTACCCCATTTTTCAGGAAGTTTGCTATGTAAACTACTAAAAGAATTCCCACGAGAAATCTAATTTCCACTATGAAACACAGTTTTGTAATTTACATATATTCTATTATTACACTAGGTAATGATATGTTGTAACCTATGCAAGTATATAAATGAAACACTAGGTTTTATTTTAGAAATATACAGAGATCTTTTGTTTCATATTCTTACCATTTTACCCTTTTACAGCTGAAACAGGGATTATCTTTTTTCTTCCTTTTTTTTTGCATTTAAAAGGAAGCTTCCCTCCTTTAGTTCACAGAAAGTTGCCCATTTTTAATACTGCTTTCTATAATGTTCTCCATAGTCGATATTTTGTATAGGTAGAACACTGAAAACAATGAAATTGTATATAATATATATATATATATATATATATATATATACACACACACAAAATTGTATTTGTTTATTGATCTCAAAATTGTGTCCGTGCATGTACATTATACATTCATACATATTAAATACCTACAGCAAAAATACAATGAGGGCTTGAAAATATTGGTAAGTTTTTTCACCTGAACTGTTATGTCTCATTTTTAGTTTAGATATGCTATTTGCCTTTATTTTTCTTAATTAACAAGCATATTAATTAACTGGTAGGTATTTCAATAATTGTTCAGAGGGGAAATATCAAGATTAATATATTTTGTATATAAGGTTTATAAACATCTAAAAAATTTGCTCTATTGGAATTTTTCTTTTTTTCCCCACTTAGAATTATTTCCACTCTTAACATTGATTTCTAGATGATTGTCTTCAGCCAAGACACCTCCTCATGATTCCAACTTCTTACTTTACATCATCACTCAGATATCTAAAAGGCATTTCAATTCAATATGGCAGATAGAACTCTCTGTACCTACTTTACTATTTCAGTTAGTTTCCTAACTCCATTCTTCCAGGTACTTGATTCAAAAATCTTAGACTCATTCTTGAATCTTCTCTTCCTTTCATACTGAATATTCTATTAGGGAAACCTATTGGTTTTCCTTCATATTATATCCAGTATCTGACCATTCTTCTCCATCTTCACTTATAGTTCAAGCCTAGATCATGATAATAGATTCCAAACTTGTCTCTCTGTTTATGCCTTTGTTTCTCTTCAACCCCCGCCAGGTATGTTCTCAAAACAATAGCTAGAGCGATCCCATTAAAATATAGTCACATCATTACCCTTCTGCTCACAAAACCCCTTGGCTCTTTATTTTACTTAGAACAAAAGTTGAGATCCTTAATAATCAACAAAATCTTACATGTTATGGAGCCTTGTTATTCTCTGACATCATCTCCTGATAATCTCCTCCTAACTTACTCTACCCCAGGCACTGGTCTTGACTTGCTTTGAATAGACCAGGTAATTTCTTCATTAGAGCCTTTGCAAATTGCCATTCTGCTGCCTAGAATAATCTTCCTTCAAATATCTATATGATATTTTTCCTTTGCCTGCTTTAGGTCTTATCCATATGACAGCTTCTCAATGACACCTTTCATGTCAAATATTATAAATATCCTCTGGTACTTCTCACCTACTTTTCCTATTTCTCTTTAGGTTTTTATTCTCTGCCTCTCTTCTTGAATACATTTTTTATGAAGGCCAGAATTTTTTTCCTTTTTATTTTCACTAATGTTCCCTAGTGTTTGATACATAATAGATGCTCAATAATATCTGGTGGATGTATGAATAGTTTTTGCTATTCCTTTCCCTAAAGGGGGGGAGGAATTTGAATAGGGTGGGAGAGGATTGCTTAGTATAAACAAAGAATGCAAGTACTCAGCTCAAGGTTCTAAAAAGCTACTCTGAGTTACAGCGATCCTCACCTTTCAATCTCTTTTTTCACAGTGGGTCAAGGAGCAAGAGATCCTTCAGGTTTGAAAACAAGATAGCAACCCACTTTAAAATCCCATTCTTGTGTTTTGTTGAAAGAATATTCTGATTGGCGGGTATGGGAAATAGTGTCTCCAAAACAAGTTTACTCATTGAAAGCTTGTTGGCCAAGGGATCTATGAGATGGAGAGAATATGGATACTGGAATTAAAACAAAACAAAACAAAACAAAAAAAACTAGGTCTGGTTTGCTAATGTAAAATTCTCACTATTCACTAGAATTTTTAATGCCCCGCAAAGCATTAAGTTCTTGTAACATCTGGATTTTTATAACAAATTTCAGTGCAAGGGATACAAAGATCATAATAAGATATATGGAATATCTCTTCCTTTTCCATTTTACCCTAAACTAGAAGACAATCAATGATGGGAATCAATAGGCTTCATCAATCTGAAACAGAAAGAGTGGAGGCAATTGACTTAAAATTCTTCTCAATTCAACCTTTAGTGGCTGGCCTATTGGACATGTCTGGTCCTTTCTGTCATCAATCCTCTGGAGGCATCAGAGAATGAATACTCATCACAACAGCCCTGTTATTTTCCTTGAAAACATTGTGCCTGTATGTTGAAATCACAGTATGCAATCTATTTATTGAGTTGGTCACAAAGGAAGAGTCCTAGATAAGTCATTATATAAATTTGACATTATATTTTGAAAAGATTTACTTTTCTTTTATCTATGAAACTTCATTATTATGCTTTTATAAGACATTATGGGTGCATTAAGATATGAAGATTGCTTAATATTGCGATCTCCATGCATAATTTATGCTTAGAGCAAAGAGAACTTTTTTGAACACCTATGGCATAGCTCTTCTTGTAAGATAATACAGTTACAATCCTCATGATTTGCTAGGTGAGAAAAAATCCACCAATAAGAATACCAAAATTGTTATTAGGAGTGAGTGGCATACTAGGATTTTTGAGATTTTGCTCATTGAAACTATCTTTAAAATAAACTTTATTTTGCAAGTGTAGACATGATACTCTAGTAACTTAAATACAAGAAAGGAATAAGTTTAGCTAAATGATTTATTACTACTTAACATTAGAAAATAGTTTGAATTGTGTAAATAGCTGCTTTTACACATTAAAGAGTAATAGAATTAGAGTATAGCTAGAATATAACTAGATACTGGAATATATATTGTTATATGGTTTACAACGTGATTGTTACTTTCTATAATTATTACCATAACTCTGTGAAATTAGTTCCTGTGAAATTAGATTTGCCTTTGAGGAAATCTGAGATTAACCTGGTTAATGCATATTCAAAGCCATACAAGCCGTAAGTGGCAGAGTGAGGATTCAAACTCACATTCTTTAATACCATTTTTAGAGCTCTTTATAAGACACTGAAGGAATATGTAAACTCCCCGATTCTCTGTGTGTGGAAAGAAATATCCTCCAGTAAATTGTTCTGTCTAATTTTACTGCATAATTAAGCAGATTATAGGATAAATTAATGTGTTGGCACAGTTAACTATTTCTTATTTACTTTTCTTTCCCTGTGGAGTCTGCTACTCTGCAGGAGGTCTTTTAAATGGAAACATTCCATTAACTTTCTTAACACAGAGGTGGGAGACAAACACAGCAACTAATACAACGATAATAGCTACCCTTAGGCACCTTAACAAGTTGTCACCTCAAATATTAGCAGTAAATCATGGAAGGAAGGTGACAGTAGGGGGAAGCCAGAAGATAGTCTTGCATATTTTTTTCTCAAAATGTGATCTGCTTCAGAATCCTGAGGATGTTTATTAAACACACAGATTCCTGGGCTCCAGCCTAAACTACTGAATCCGAATTTCACAGCTGGGTCCCAAGCCTGTCAGTTCTAAAAGCCCCCTACATGATTTTTTTTTTCCATCCAGGCACATTAAATATTAAGACGGATATCTAGTTCATTCTGAGTCAACAGACTTCAGATAGTACCCTTTCTCTGCATGTAGGGTACTCTGGCTAATTTAAACACGAATTTACTGAAAGATTTCAAAAGTTTATTGAAGCAGAAGAAGCAGTACCAGGAGAAAGAAGGAACAGTTAATCCTTGGGGTCTAGGAAGAGCAAACCACAACATGAACAATCTGTTCAGGGCATTGTAGCCCGAAAGCCTTTCAGGATTACAACAGTGCAGAGCTAGCCTCTTATCTAATGGGTATCTGGCCCCCCAGACCACGCTGGATCCAGTGGGGAAAAGACCATTCCAGTAAGGAATCTGGATGCTATTAGAAAGGATAGTTAATGCTGAGAGCAGTCTAAACATAACTGCCCTCTGTATAGTACATACAAGTTTAGTTTCATTACTGATGCCTGATATGCATTCTGCAGGCAGCCCCAGTAAGATCTAGCTGGAAGGGGCCTCCACTTATAGAAACAATAGAAAACAGTTTAATAGAAAACAGTTTAATTACTAGCTATGAACTCTCAGGCCATCAGTGAGTGCTGGAGCTTTGAAAGGTCTCAGTCCAGCCTACCTCAGCCCTTTGGTGGTCTTTTATAGCCTCAAAGCTTTCCTTGTGGACACTAATCATTCCCTTACCCTCACTACAAGAGAGCCTATCAAGTTCTAGGTGATAGCTCCCAAGTTTGATTAATTCAGTAAGATTTTGCCGTGAAAATATAGAAAAAATAAATTACTTTTATGGAATAGTACTCACTTTAGTTACTGATTGAAGCTTAATTATTCATATAACCATAATCCCCATGCCATCAGGGTTCCATTGTGTGCCTGCTGCCTTACCATTCCTTCTACCTAGAATACTCCTCCTCCGGATCATCATATTTTGGGGTCCCTATCAGCATTCATATTTTAGGTCAAGAAGCCCTTTCCAACCATCAAATCTCCATAAGCTGCTCCTACCTTCCACCATGCTTTCCCTGACTCATCATTCACTGGTCCTGCGTTTCTTTCATAGCACTCATAATTATTTCAGATCATTTATTAGCAAATTGGTTTTACCTGTCTAGTATGATTAGAACATTAACCACCCCCCTCCTTGCTGCATATATATACCCAAATAAAATGGAAAGTATTTGCCTTTGTTTTGGCATGCCTGAGACTGCATCTTATTTTGAGTAGGATGTCATGAATTTATACTTCTTACTTGAATTCATAGTTCTCATAATGCTACTCTCCTTAGCAAGGGACATGGAAAGCTCTTCTTTTTCATCCTGTCTTTAAAGCTCTTCTTTTCCATCCTTTTAACATTTCACCATCAACCCTGTGCTTTAAACACATCACTATGATTTAGAGTTTGTGGAATATGCCAGCTATCCCATTTTCTACGAAGATTTCTGTGTTCTTTGCCTTCACAAAGAGTTCAGTTTAAAGGGAGAGAGAAAAAGAAAGAGGGAGAGTGAAGCTGACTGGATTGGGTGGCTAGACAGTTCATGATTTGTCTCTCTTATTTTCGTTTCATGGCTAAATTTTCTCCCTAGACTTCTTTGTCTTTCTCTAGCAAGAGTTTAATTGGGTATTACAACAGTAAAGCAAAATGTAAGTCAGTTTCACCATAAGTCATGAATGTTTAAATTTTAGGCAATGATTAGTAAAGATGAGAGAAGTTAGATCTGAAACATATACTATGTTGATTAAAGTAGTGTTTGCACTTTTATTGTCACATATAATTATGTTTTATATAATGAGATAATATATATAAAATTAGATTATATGAATGTATAAATTATATTTAATTAAATATGTCATATATTTTAGTATACTTAATATGATATAATTTTATTTTATTTTACTCTTGCTTATGACAGGACTATTAGACCTTACAGATAAATTCCACTGCCTATGAAATTGAGACAACCAGGGTTTTTCCATTCAAACATATGTAGTCCTTCAAGGGACTCTGTAAACCCCTTCTTAACTATTTGGACAATTTAAAAATGTCACTCTCTGTTGATTTACACCAAGTTTGATTTATCTTTTTTTAAAAATTGCAAACTAATGTTATTATTTACCTCTAATATTTAAAATTTTTTTTATTTATTCATGAGAGACAGAGAGAGAGAGGCAGAGACACAGGCAGAGGGAGAAGCAGGCTCCATGCAGGGAGCCTGACGTGGGACTTTATCCCGGGTCTCCGGGTTCACACCCTGGGCTGAAGACGGCGCTAACTGCTGAGCCACCCGGGCTGCCCCAATTTACCTCTAATGTTATAGGAAAAGCTAGTAAAGCTTGTTTAGCTAACTTTATTGAAATATAATTTGACGAAAAGTTGCAATTTTTTTGTACTGTACCAATTTTAATCTTTTATTATTTTTTATAATTATTTTTTTATTGGAGTTCATTTTGCCAACATATAGCATAACACCCAGTGCTCATCCTGTCAAGTGCCCCCCTCAGTGCCCGTCACCCAGTCACCCCCACCCCCACCTGCCTCCCTTTCCACTACCCCTTGTTTGTTTTCCCAGAGTTAGGAATCTCTCATGTTCTGACTCCCTCACTGATATTTCCCACTCATTTTCTCTCCTTTCCCCTTTATTCCCTTTCCCTATTTTTTATATTCCCCAAATTAATGAGACCATACAATGTTTGTCCTTCTCTGATGGGCTTACTTCACTCAGCATAATACCCTCGAGTTCCATCCACGTTGAAGCAAAATGGTGGGTATTTGTCGTTTCTAATGGCTGAGGAGTATTCCATTGTATACATAGACCACAGCTTCTTTATCCATTCATCTTTCGATGGACACGGAGGCTCCTTCCACTCTGGCTATTGTGGACATTGCTGCTATAAACATTGGGGTGCAGGTTGTCCTGCCATTTTACTGCATCTGTGTCTTTGGGGTAAATCCCCAGCAGTGCAATTGCTGGGTCATAGGTCAGGTCTATTTTTAACTCTTTGAAGAACCTCCACACAGTTTTCCAGAGTGGTTGCACCAGTTCCCATTCCCACCAACAGTGCAAGAGGGTTCCCCTTTCTCGACATCCTCTCCAACATTTGCTGTTTCCTGTCTTGTTAATTTTCCCCATTCTCACTGGTGTGAGGTGGTATCTCATGTGGTTTTGATTTGTATTTCCCTGATGGCAAGTGATTTGGAGCATTTTCTCATGTGCTTCTTGTTTTTTCTCTTGTTGATATGATCTATCACACTGATTGCTTTACGAGTGTTGGACCATCTTTGCATCCCGGGAATCAATCCCACTTGGTCATGCTGAATAATCTTAATGTACTGTTCGATCCAATTGGCTAGTTATCTTGTTGAGAATTTTTGCATCTGTGTTCATCAGGGATATTGGTCTATAATTCTCCTTTTTGGTGGGGTCTTTGGTTTTGGAATTAAGGTGATGCTGGCCTCATAGAACGAGTTTGGAAGTATTCCCTCCCTTTCTATCTTTCGGAACAGCTTTAGTAGAATAGGTATTGTTTCTTTTTTAAACATTTGATAGAATTCCCCTGGGAAGCCATCTGGCCCTGGACTTTTGTGTCTTGGGAGGTTTTCGATGACTGCTTCAGTTTCTTCCCTGGTTATTGGCCTGTTCAGGTTTTCTATTTCTTCCTGTTCCAGTTTTGGTAGTTTGTGGTTTTC
This sequence comes from Canis aureus, assembly GCF_053574225.1. Taxonomy (NCBI): domain Eukaryota; kingdom Metazoa; phylum Chordata; class Mammalia; order Carnivora; family Canidae; genus Canis; species Canis aureus. The sequence continues at coordinate 9,928,986 of NC_135646.1, read as the reverse complement.
CAGAAATGCATCCATTTTTTCTAGATTGCCTAATTTATTGGTGTATAGCTGTTCATAATATGTTTTTAAAATCATTTGTTTTTCCTTGGTATTGGTGGTGATCTCTCCTTTTTTATTCACGATTTTATTAATTTGAGTCTTTTCTCTTTTGTTTTTAATAAAGCTGGCTAATGGTTTATCAATCTTATTAATTCTTTCAAAAAACCAATTCCTGGTTTTGCTTATCTGTTCCACAGTTCTTCTGGTCTCTATTTCATTTAGTTCTGCTTGAATCTTTATTACCTCTCTTCTTCTGCTAGGTGTAGGTTTTATTTGCTGTTCTTTCTCCAGTTCCTTTAGGTGCATGGTTAGCTTTTGTATTTGAGTTTTTTCAAGTTTTTTGAGGGATGCTTGTATTGCGATGTATTTCCCTCTCAGGACTGCTTTTGCTGTATCCCAAAGATTTTGAATGTTGTATCTTCATTCTCATTAGTTTCCATGAATCTTTTTAATTCTTCTCTAATTTCTTGTTGACCCTTTCATCTTTTAGCAGGATGGTCTTTAATCTCCACGTGTTTGAGTTTCTTCCAAATTTCTTCTTGTGATTGAGTTCTAGTTTCAATGCATTATGGTCTGAAAATAAGCAGGAGATAATCCCAATCTTTTGGTATTGGTTGAGACCTGATTTGTAACCCAGTATGTGGTCTATTCTGGAGGAGGTTCTGTGTGCACTTGAGAAGAATGTGTATTCAGTTGCATTTGGATGTAAAGTTCTGTAAATATCTGTGAAATCCATCTGGTCCAGTGTATCACTTAATGCTCTTGTTTCTTTGGAGATGATGTGCTTAGAAAATCTGTCATTTGCAGAAAGTGCCATATTGAAGTATCCCAGTATAAGTGTATTATTATCTAAGTATGTCTTTACTTTGGTTATTAATTGATTGATATACTTTGCAGCTCCCACATTAGGGGCATAAATATTAATTATTGTTAGGTCCTCTTGTTGGATAAATCCTTTAACTATGATATAGTGTCCCTCTTCATCTCTTACTACAGTCTTTGAGATAGACTTTATCTGATATGATGATTCCTACCCCTGCTTTCTTTTGAGGACAATTTGAATGGTTATTGGTTCTCCAACCTTTTATTTTCAGGCTGTAGGTATCCTTAGGTCTAAAATGAGTCTCTTGTAGACAGCAAATAGATGGGTCCTCCTTTTTTATCCAGCCTGAAACCCTGCGCCTTTTGATGGGGTCATTAAGCCCATTCATGTTCAGAGTTACTATTGAAAGATATGAATTTAGTGTCATCATAATACCTATTCAGTCCCTGTTTTTGTGGATTGTTTCTTTGGAGTTCATCTTTCTTTTACAGAGTCCCCCTTATATTTCTTGCAGAGCTAGTTTGGTGGTCACATATTCTTTCAGTTTCTGCCTATCTTGGAAGCTCTTTATCTCTCCTTCTATTCTGAATGAGAGCCTTTCTGGATAGAGTATTCTTGGCTGCATGTTCTTCTCATTTAGGACCCTGAATATATCCTGCCAGCCCTTTCTGGCCTGCCAGGTCTCTGTGGAGAGGTCTGCTGTTAATCTAATACTTCTCCCCATATAAGTTAGGAATCTCTTGTCTCTTGCTGCTTTAAAGATCTTCTCTTTATCTTTGGAATTTGCAAGTTTCACTATTAAATGTCGGGGTGTTGAACGGTTTTTATTGATTTTTAGGGGGGAATATATCTCCTGGATATGAATGCCTGTTTCCCTCCCAAGTTAGGGAAGTTCTTAGCTATGGTTCAAATATGCTTTCTGGCCTTCTGGCCCTCTCAGCGCCCTCTGGAATCCCAATTAAATGTAGATTTTTCCTTCTGAGGCTGTCATTTATTTCTGTTAACTTTTCCTCATGATCTTTTAATTATTTTTCTCTTTTTTCCTCAGCTTTCTTCCTTGCCATCAACTTGTCTTCTATGTCACTCACATTTTCTTCTACCTCATTAACCCTTGGCGGTAGGATCTCCAATTTGGATTGCATCTCATTTAATTGATTTTTAATTTTGGCTTGATTAGATCTAAATTCTGCAGTCATGAAGTCTCTTGAATCCTTTATGCTTTTTTTCTAGAGCCACCAGGAGCTTTATAATTGTGTTTCTGAATTGGCTTTCTGACATTGAATTGTAATCCAAATTCTGTAACTCTGTGGCAGAGAGTACTGTTTCTGATTCTTTTGTGGTGAGTTCTTTCTAATTATTTTGCTCAGTGCAGAGTGGCTAAAAACAAGTTGTACTGGAAAAAGGAAGAAAACAAATAGAAAAAAAAAAAAACAGAAAAAAAGAAAAAACAAAAAGTAAACAAAAAACAAGGAGGAGTAACCTCTGGTTCTATATACTGTAAATCCCTAGACTTCCCCTGGAGCTTTCCAGTGCTGCTGGGTCCAGAACTTGCTCTTCCCCTGTCCTTCCAGCTGGTCTCTGGGGGAGGGACTGCTGTGCTGATTCTCAAGTGTGTTCTCCTGGGGCGCTGCCCCACCCCCCACCAGGTACCCAGCTCAGTGGGAGCTGTTTATCCTGTGAGGACCCTGTTACCTGGTGGCCGCTCAGTCCCAGGCACAGGGTAACACCAGGAGGAACAACCCCAGGCGGCGGCCAGCCCTCCAGCCCTGGAGTCAGCCCCGCCCGCACCACGCAGCTCCCAGTCCGCAGGGGCCTGGATGCTCGGGGGGCAGGGGGCGCTGACCTGCACAGCTGGGGGGCGCCCAGAGGCAGGAGCGTCCTCGCTGTCCTGTGCCCTCCCGGCCTCTGCCAGCCCCGGGGGAGAGCAGGATCCTGGGCTCCAGGACCACGCAGCCCCTCCGGGAGCCGCCGCCCAGCTGCTCCCGCCCACCAGGTGCGCTGCAGCCCTGCCGGGAGCTGGGCCCGCGGAGTGTGGCGCGCTCTCCCCCCCGGGCACCTCCTCTGTCCATGACCCCGGGAGCCTGGGGCTCCACCGCCCCTCCTGGGATCCTGCCCGAGTTCCCTGCAGCTCCTTTCTGTCCGGGACGATTGTTAAAGTTCCCGCTCCCCCAGCCCGGGCTCTCCTGTCCTGGGGCCTCTCGCTGCGCGGCCTCAGCGCAGCTCCCCACGGCCCCTCCCCCACTGGATTATTTATTTATTTATTTATTTATTTATTTATTTATTTATTTATTATTTTTCCATCCTCCCACCTTGTTAGAAGCACGAGCTCTTCTCTCCGTAGAGTTCCAGCTGTTCTCTCTTTAAATCTCAGGCCGAATTTGTAGGTTTTCAGGATGATTTGAAAGTTATCTGGGTAAGTTGGTGGGGACAGGTGACTTGGGGACCCTACTCCTCCGCCACCTTGCCCCGCCCCCCCCAAAGTTGCAATTTTGATAGTAAAAAGATTTTAGATTTCATTAGTTATTCTAAAAAAATGAATTAATGATCAATATTAAATTGATCTTCGTTTGTGAATCAGTGAGTTCTGACCATGAATGATCATAGATTTCCAGTGGAAATATTATAATAATAGTGTTATTTTTAAAAATTTTACTATAAATATTTTATGATCCTATGCATTTATAAAGTTTGGGAGAGAGATCAATGAATATAGTTGAAGTGGGCTTAATTATCCTTAGATTTCTAGTTGCTGACATAACCAATATTTAAAATTTAATTATCAATTTGGAATGATTATATCATCTAATTTTAATTATTACATTTTTAGCATAAATTCTAATTTTCTCAGTACTATAAAATATATTATCATTTGTAGCATAAATTCTAATTTTCTCAGTACTATAAAATATATTATCATTTATCTTCTACATGTATTAATGTTCTTGGGAGTGAAAATATTCATATACAAAATACTTCCGTTTATGGGATTAGAACCCGTAGAGAAAATAGAATACTATGACATTTTCTATCATAAAGAAACACACATATTAAAATGAAAGTAATTATAATCAGGAGAAATAAGACTGAGGACATTTGGGGATAATTATGAGTTAACTTTAATAATAATAAAATGAGTTAACTTGATCCATTTAAAATATAAATGTTCATGTGTCATATATGTGTGTATTGGTGTATTTGATTCATAAGGTATATTTTTACTAACTAGCAATATTCTAATATTTCAAGAAGAGCTTTATTTGTATATTTAAGTCATTGAAGTTACAGAAAGACCCTATAGGATCATATACCCTTAGAGTTTACTATCTATTTTGGCAACTACATCACCCTATGTAAAGATAAAAAATGAGGCAAATAATATTCTTCATAAATAAAGCAAAATATTATATATAATGTCAATCTATTTTTAGAAAGAATGTGTTTTGTTATTAGAAAAGGCTACTCTTTGACTAGTTTGAAAAACTTTATGATAGATGGATGATTTTTAATGGGCATAGAAAATCATTCAGTATCAGCAGGCATGGAAACATATTGATGGATGTGACTTTCAAGAAAGTTGATAGAGAGAGATAATAAAGTAAATAAAAATGATCCAGGAGACTGAGGGACTATGAATATGACCAGAGAGGATTCATTGTGTACAGAACAGTGAGGTCTATTTGAAAAGATAATTTAGGATAGATTGTAGGGGATTCTGAAGAGTTAAAGTACTAGAATTGTATATCAATGGTGGGTCTTTTTTCAGTCTTTGAGAGACTGCTTGGAGAGAAAAATTGGATATATTTGTTTTCAACGTATGTCTACAGATCGATCTCCTGATAAAATTATCTGGGGAGTTGCTAAAAATGCATATTCGAAGTCCTAAACCCCAGGCTTCCTATTCATTAAGACTCAGAGAGATCCAGGTCTCTGCATTTTTAGTTAGATCTCCTATATCTTATTTCATGATGAAGTCCCAGAACCACTGGAAGAGCAATCATAGCCAGTGGAGTTCTACTTTGGGGTTACTAGAGACTCACTATCTCATGCCCCTTTCCAGGGCTTGTCTTCAAATGCAAAATGTCTCAAACATCCTAACTCAACGATATACTTGAACAATAGAAGATTTTTCTATACTAAATCTGAAATAATCAGAAATTGTGATTCTCTTCCAACCTGTGTTCAGCGCCAAGGCCCCCAGAGAACATCACCTTTATTAAATTGTCACCATATTAGTCAGGACTTTCTTGATCACATTAAATAGAATCCATGGAATATGCCAACTCAGCAATTCCATTTCTGTTACTATGGTAGAAGAAAAGTTACTTTTTATGAACAAGTTAGTATTTTCACTGGGGATTTTGTTTTTAGGGGTTTTTTAATTTGCATTTTTAAAGAAGTATAAGTTTAAAGCAACATTTAAGAAAAGAAATGCAGTTCCATACCTTTAACTGTTGATAATTCCATTGGAATTATTTGTTTAATGCCATGTGTTAGTCAGGCATGTGTGGAGTGAATGTGAAGGAAAATGAAGCCTTCAATTTTTTGATCAAGAATCTGTAAATCTTTCTCTTTTTTACCCCTTTGAAAATTCAAATCAGTGCCTCTTGGTATTTACCAAAAGGAATTGAAAACATATGTCCACATAAAAACCTACACTACACATGGATGTTTATAGCAGCTTTATTCATAACTACCAAAACTTGGAAGCAACTCAGATATCCTTCAGTAGGGTGAATAGATTAGCAGATTAATTATTAATGGATTAATAAAAGTACTATCAAGCCATGAAAAGACCCGGAGGAACCTTAAATGTGTATTGTTAAGTGAAAGAAGCCAATCTGAAAAGGCTATGTACGATATGATTCCAACTATGAAGACATTATAGATCATGCAGAACTATGGGAAGAGTAAAAAAAATCAGTGGTTGCCTGAGTTTGGGAAGCAGGATTGGGAAAGAGATGAATACATGGAGCACATAGGATTTTTAGGGCAGTATCTAAAGGTGTATACATATATTTGTCCAAAGGCATAGAATGTACAACACCAAGAGTGAACTGTAATGTAAACTATAGACTTAGTTGATGATTGACCATTGATTATGATGTCTCAATGTAGGTTTATCAATTGCAACAAATGTGGCACTCTGGTGGGAGATTGGAGAAGGCTATGTACATTAGGGGACAGGGCGTATAGGAAAATCTCTGCACCTCCTCTTAATTTTGAGTTTAAATTGCTCAAAAAAAATCTTTAAAAAATTAAACCATTTTCATGAAAATACAAGATTTTCATATCTTGTATTTGCTAGATGTTAATATTTTGTATTCAGAGTTTCTGTACCCTGTGACTGATGAATCTAAGTGTGTGGAAGTTGTCATGGAAAGGTAAATGCTGAATTTGTTTCCTCTATGAATTGATTATTCATGTAAAATCAGTTTTATTGCTACTTTGTTGATATTTAAGGCATAAACCCATCTAAGCTGTTCTTGCTTAGAACATTTCTGACACCAAACGTGGTTTTGTTTTGTTTTGTTTTGTTTTGTTTTTGTCGTTGTTTTTCATACCAGTAACCAGTTCTCCAACTCTGGACACTCTGGTTGTCCTAAATTCAACTCTGTTTTGACCCTAAGTACCCAGAGATAGCGCTGACCCCACAGGATAAGGTCTGAGTCTCACAAGACTGCCCCCACTCAGATGCCAGTCATAAGTCCCATATTGCCACTTGTAGTTCTGACCAATTGGATGTAAATTCAAGGGGTTCTTAGAATTTCCTCTTCAGATTTGATAATTTGTTAGAACAACTCTCAGAACTCAAGAAAGTGCTTTACTTACTATTGCTATTACTTACTATTATGATATATATTATAAAGGACACAATTCAAGAGCAGCTAAATGGAAGAGATGAATGGGGCACAGTATGTGGGGAAGACCCATGGAGCTTCCACATCCACTTCAGGTGTGCCTCCCTTCCACTGCCTTGATATGTTCATCCATCCAGAAGCTCTCTGAACCCAATCAGTTAGAGGTTTTTAAGGAGTTTTTATTATATAGGCACAATTCATTAATTCATTGGCCATTAGTAATTAACTCAGTCTCTAGCCCCTTTGCCTCTCCCAAGAGATCTAAGTAAGACTAAATGTTCTAATCCCCAATCATGCCTTGGTCTTTCTGGTAACCAGCATTCATCCTAAGTCTATCTAGGGGCCCCCAGACACCAGTCATCTCGTTAGCATACAAAAGACACACATTACTCTGGAGATTCCAAGAGTTTTAGGGACTGTGTAACAGGAAGCTAGGACAAAAACCAAATAGGTGTTTTTTATTGTGTTAAACCTGCCACTTACATTTTTTTTAGAGAAAAAAAGATGAAATGCCTCCTGGTTTCTCATGTATATGAAATTTTTTCACTATACTGTCACTAAATTGAAAGTAAAATTTTATGGTTTTGCCTGAACTGTGAGTGTTTATACTTCCCTTGAAACAGATAAAATAAAAATAGACAAGTAACATATTAGATGACTCTGGAAAATATTCATGAAACATTTACCTTTAGGCTTATCTGGTGTAGTCAGGGTTTCTTATTAGTATTCTACTTTTATATGACATGCCCATTTTATATCAGGCTCTTTGTTCCACGGTCTAAATCTAAAGAAATGGTAGCTTTCTACCGAGCAATTAAACTAGTCTTTCTTCTATGGCAATGTGCATTTATTTGATCTACTTTGATAAATAATAATTTAAATGGATGAAGAGGCAGACTGTTCTAGTAATAAATATTAACTAGTAGTAGTTTAGACACTTTTCAAAGCTATACTAATGCACAACTTAATAATATTTAAAAGCAAAAGTCATAAAAAGATGTAGTCATAACAAGACATACTAGAATAAACATCAATAAATCTGCCCCTCTTCCAATCTTAACCTGTCTCTCAATAATCCAGATTCTGTAATAGTAAATATACTCTCAAAGGTGAAACTTAGGCATTTATCAGTCTTCCTACTAGAACATTATACAGTACTATTCCTTTATTGTACATATTTAACAATGTAATAAATTAATTAAATTGAAAGTTAAATTTATTAGATTAATCCTTTATTGTACATATTTAACAATGTAATAAATTAATAAAATTAAAAGGTAGTTTATTAGATTAATTACATGAGGCTGAATTAGTAATTATATAAAACATGGTATAATATTTACACCAATTTAAGAAAAATGATTTTTCTGTATCTTTAATTTTTTTAATATGTCTGAAAACCTTGTAGAATTTACAAGAGGAAATATATCTGCTTTCTGGGTTTTGATTATCAGTATTCTAAATTACAAATGTTTGTACTTGAACAAATTATATTATGGTAATTTTTTCCTTTAAAAGGAGAATATCAATAGTTGAAGAATAATTCAGGCTATTTATCATCATTAAAAAAAATAAAATAACAAGAAATCCCATTTAGGAGACACATTAATCTCCCGTGTAACTCTAGAAGCAAGCAGAATTTTTAAAAAGCATCTTCAAAAATTATATGGAATATACGTCTTCTGTTCTCTAAGAATATATCTCTAACATTCTTCTAAAAAGAAGAACTTAGGCTAAGGCAGTGCTAGATGCTGATGCTTCAGGAAGTGATAAAAAATAAAAATTTTGTTGAAGTTTCCTTTCTAGTGCCTTGAAAGACCGAAAAATATAGGTAGGGGTATAGTTAATTGCGATGATAAAAATTATGTCCTCCTTTGGCACTGTTATGTTAGAACACAAATTGCCAAGTGACAGAGCTGGGATTTGAATCCAGGTTTGTCTGAATCAAGTCCCTGACACATCTGACCACAATACCTTGATATAATAGCCCCCTCTTATCTGCAACAGATATGTGCCAAGACCCCCATTGGATGGCTGAAGCCACAGATGGTACTGAACCCAGTACATATAATGTATTTTTTCTTATAAAATACGTGCCTTTGATAAAGTTTAATTTATAAATTAGGGATAGTACAAGACTAACAACAGTAACTAATAAAATGGAACAACTGTTACAATATACTGTAATGAAAGTCATGTGAACGTGTCCTTCTCAAAATACTGTACTCACCTTCTTGTGATGATGTGAGATGCTCAAATGCCTACATGACAGGATGAAGTGAGGTAAAGGATGCAGGTATTGTGACATTGCATTAAGCTACTCCTGACCCGAGGATATGTCAGAAGGAGGATCGTCTTCTTCTGGGCTTCAGCTGCCAGTGGATAACTGAAACCCTGGAAAGGCAACCTGTGGAGAAGAGGGAGCTACACTATATGGCTTAAGAAGGTATTTTGTTTGCCAGATGGGTCCAAAGCCCTATCCCATTCTTCCCAGCTGCATGATTATGGACAAGTTAATTAAACCCTGTCTTAGTTTTTTAGCTCTAAATGAAGATAATAATAATAATAATAATGCTTACAAGTTTGTTGTGACAATTAAATGAATTAGTACATTTGAAACACTCACAGTTGTCAATGAATCATAAAAAGTGCTCAAGTGGGATCCCTGGGTGGCGCAGCGGTTTGGCGCCTGCCTTTGGCCCAGGGCGCGATCCTGGAGACCCGGGATCGAATCCCACGTCGGGCTCCCGGTGCATGGAGCCTGCTTCTCCCTCTGCCTGTGTCTCTGCCTCTCTCTCTCTCTCTCTGTGACTATCATAAATAAATAAAAATTAAAAAAAAAAAAGTGCTCAAGTAAAGTAGCAAGTCCTTGAATATAGTTAGCTAGGAGTATGTTTGCAATCAATCATAGAATGCTTTCTGGGAATTAATATTGTTCGTATTATATACTCCATTTTTAAAAAATGCATTTATTGCCACTTGAGTACAATTTCAAGAGGGTTCATTTTTGGTTTTGTTTTTTGCACTCGTTTCTGAACGTTTTGCCATTTGAGAAACTAGTGAGTACAAGTTTCTGGTTTATAAGTAAGTTTGGGGGATCCCTGGGTGGCTCAGTAGTTTAGCGCCTGCCTTCTGCCCAGGGTATGATTGGCGTCCCGGGATCGAGTTCTGCATCAGGCTCCTTACAGGGAGCCTACTTCTCCCTCTGCCTGTGTCTCTGCCTCTCTCTCTCTCTCTCTCTCTCTGTCTCTCATGAATAAATAAAATCTTAAAAAAAAAAATAAGTAAGTTTGGCTCTTTTGTTCCCAGAACAGTGCAGATTGTTCCAATTTGAACCTTGGCACTTGTTGTTGCTTTGCTGGTAGTATTCACTCTGGATTTTCATAAAGTCATCTCTCTCTCTCATCGTTCAGTTCTCTGCTTCATGTCCCCTCTTTAGCATCCAATCTGACATTCTACTATCACTATAGCAACCTCTCTTGTCATCACTCTATTCCATTGCTGTGTTTTAGTTTCCTCTATTGTTTACTCTAAATACCATTCTTATTTATTTGTTTCTTTATTACCTCTTTATCACCTCATTTCCCTGCTTGAATGTAGGCTCCTTGAGAGCAGGGATCATGTCCTAGGTAGTCCATTCATTTACCTACGTTACCTCCAGGTCAGCTGGCTCTTGAGGAGTAAGGCAGTGCCGGGGAAAACATACTCTGCTCTTTAGTGCTCGTTTAAAACTTTATTGTATAGGAAAACATATTTTGGAGGTTTCTGAATAGTTTGTAGTTTTATCCATTTTTCTAGATATTCTTTATTTTATTGTCACTTTTTAACAAGTGTTAAAGCTAGGTGTCTGAGATCATTTTGCTTCTGGTAAAACTATAGAATTACTTTTATTGAATGGTGTTTTCATATTATGTCCTAGCCCACATGGAGGCATGCTATAAGAAACAGACTCATAAAATTTACCATTACTACTTCAGAAATGGTGTAATTGAGGATTTGACTTTGTTCTCAATATCAGTTAGTCCTTGAAAACAGAAACAAAGTACTTAAAACATAGAAGAGAGAATTTCATGTAAGGCAGTGATTTTATGAGTGATGGAAACACTGAGAAAGTAAATGAGACAATGAGGCAAATGAAAAAGCAGTGACAGACTAGCTGCCAGGCTGGACGAACAAAGTGAGTGAGTGACATTCCTGAGTCCAGAAGGTCCTACACACCTGAAAGAAGGAAGCTGTACCTGAGGTTTGGCACTAAAGCCATGCCAGAGACACAACACCTGCTAGAGACTTAATGGTAGAGTAGTTGGGAAAGAAATATCCTGGTCATTCCCTGTCACCCTCCCATTTCCAATTAGCAAGGACTTTCCCTTGACTGAAGCCAGGCGAGAGTCAGCGGATAGGGGACCCTGGGAAGAGTAGCTTTCATATCAGGCCCCTGAAACCTTGTGCAAAATAGAGGGGTAAGGAATGAGTCTGAAAGCAGACTGTCACCAGACTGGCCTACTGCTCTATGACGAGGCGTAGTAAGTGCAAATCGTACTCAGTCCACATTTGACTACAGGCACTAAATTGTGCCACCAATCATCATTGTCTCCTTGTGTTGGTTTCCAAAGAACATGGTCAATTGTTATACCTCTTTTTTTTGGCATCCTGCATAGGAATCTTCTGGAATGTATTTTGAGTTCCCCTTATACTCCCAGGTTTATTCCCTAAATATTGTTAGTTACTTGGCTAGATACTGTAGCACAACTGTGAGTTAGTAACATTGATAATCCTTGGTAGCAGTGGCTCTGAGAAAGTGACTCCTGTGATTTGTGGTGCTGCCATCTGACCAGTCATTCCATTGCCCTTGTAGATAAGGCTATTGAAAGGACAAGGTCTGCAGTTGTGACTTACTGAGTTTGTCTTAAAAGTTTTTGACACCAAAACCTATGCTCTTTCAACTGTGCTAACATTTAATACTCCTTTCTAATTCCCTCAAATCCTTTAGCTTGTGTGTTACTTCCTCTGATAAAGTTATTGCCTTACGTCTGTCATAGCACTTAGAACACTATAATATAGGTACATTTGCCTCACCCTTTCTCTTTCTCTTAGGTGCACTGTTTGTTATATCTTTATTTTCAGCACCTAATATAGTGTATGACACATATGACGTGTTCAGTAGACACACTTTGAATAAATGAGTGAATAAAAAAATGAATGAGAAAATAAAACAAGTACCTTGGTTGGGTCAATCCAGTTTCCTTATTGTTGAGGTAAGCAACAGATTTAATACTTCTATAGGAAGAATTTGTTTAAAAATTCCTACTAGCAACATTCAAAGTGACTCAAACCGTTTGAAGAAATGTAATCTCACACACACAAAAATGAATTAAGACTAGTTATGATATGTAAACTTTGCAAAGCAATCATGTCAAGAAGTAGAAGATAAAGATTATAAGTAAAACACAGATTGTGCTGTTCTATAAATCATAATGATATGCAAAATGGATGAATTGCTGCGCAATGTGCTATGATCAGGCATTAGGCACTTATATCTCCTTAACCAGTTTTCTAAATCTGGTACATACCTTTTCTTTGGTGAAATTGTACACTGCTTTGAATAATGACTATATAGATGGGCATTGTGACTCTTCATAGAGTTCATTAAGATAGTAAAGAGACTGAACTGCTTCTGTGCATAAAAATTGCAAAGGACCAGCTGTATTAAAAGGTGCAGAGAGGATTCACAAAAAGCTAGAATTTGCTTTGTGCTTTACTAGACTCCTGGGAGTAATCAGGACCCCCATTTAGTACAGGCACTAAATTGTGTCATGATGCTTTTGTAAAACTGGAAATATTTGTATCCTGGAGGACAGCCAGGATTTTCCTGACCTCATACAAAAAAGCTGGAAACCTAGTTGCAGAGAAAGCTTGATCTTACAATTAAACCATAAGTCAATATTCACAAATTTATGTAAACTTGGCTGTGATAACACTGAGAGGTGTAATTTCAGACTGGTGTTAAAAGAGCACGGTCTTGTTCATTGGTCTATTAAGCAATTCAGTGCATGGCAATTTGGAGGCAGTGCTAAGGCCTATATTCTTTCTCTTTGACTAGAACTGTGTAGACAAAGTAGTGAACTTCTAAAAATGCTGTTAAGTTTTAATGGTGATATTTCTGGACTATAAGATAAGAGAAATGGACTTTGGTGATTGAAGGACTGGAGGAAAGAATTGTGTCAGTGATGCTGAGAAGCTTTCATATTGTTTTGTAGTATGATAGCTTGACTTCAGCCTACAGACAAAGGTATGTGACTTGTGAGGTTTAAAGTATTCATAGTATGGGCAGATTTATTATACAGACTGTTTCATTGACATGCTGTTTCTGCCTGTATGTCTATTTGAGATCTCAGGACTGTTTAATTATTTAGTTCATTTGTTCATTATTTAGTTCATTTTTCATTATTTAGTTCATTTGTTCATTATTTAGTTCATTCCTTCTTATTCTTTCAACTGTCAATTACTTATTTCCTTTCCTTTTTAGTCACTAAAAATAAAGCAACATGATGCTCTAAGAGTTCATGGTAACATAAAGGAGGAAGACAACTAAAATGATACACTGAAATTACTAAAACAATAGGCAAAACTTTGAGGAAAGAGGAAATGATTAATTTTCTATATGGGATTTGATAAGTCAAAAAGAAAGACTTCACTAGAGATGATTCCATTCGATGAGTAGCATTCATCTAGATATTGAAAGAAGAAAGGCCTGGTAGGCAAGAGGAAGTTATTACTTGATTGTAAAACTTTGAGACCACTGAATCATGTAGGCTAATTTTAATTTATTGCTCCTCTTGCTCCATTACAACCATCTCCACAACCATGTGAAGAACCTCTACCAAGCAGGACCGTATGTCACTTGCAATCCCTTAACTACTGTGGATTTCTCTTATATTCTATCGTGTGTCATAATTAGTACTGAACTAGTGTTGTACTAAATTATAAGTTCTGTGTCATCTTTTCCCCCCATAGACGGCACCTGCGTACATGGTGGTCTACTGAGTAAGATAGCCTTGGTATAACTTCATAGGAAGTTCAGAGGATAGGAGGTGGAATACAGAGCTCAATATAACAGTTGTGTGTCCTCACGTGTGGCACTTTGATCTAAAAGGAAAAAATATGAGCCCCAAAATAATACTAACTTAGTATATTATGGAATCATACTTGTCAAAGCATATAGATTAACATAACAATGATTTTATAGCAGGATTATCTAAATTTAAATTTGTGAACATTTTTTAATTCAACTATTAACTAAAGAAGCTAACTACTTCCTTAGAAAATATGGAGCTTATATTAGCATTCCAGGATCTATATAGTTTTTAATGCCTGTTTACTTATATTTTTGCTTACAAGATTCAGAAATTAGTTCACTGATCTCAATTATGACATTGAATTATTTTGTAGTAAATAAATTAATCTGCTTGACCTTTGTAGCATTGTATTAGAAAAGGAGGGAAATACAGAGGTATGTATTTTAGTTTCTAGATTATAGTTAGAACACAGAATAGCTGTTTCTTTGAGTATATATATCTTCTGTGGAAAAATCTTAAAAATTCTTCTGTTCAGGTAGTTTATGGGAATATCTTAGGTTTTCTATGTATAAATCATATCAATATAAAAACATTTTATATTGATTATTTAATTCTCTTATTGCACTGCTCAAAATTCTAATGTTAAATAATAGTGATGATAATTGTCATTATAAACTCCCAGATTTTAATGGAAATGATTTTAGGATTTTTATTGCTTATAGTACTTTCTTTTGTTTATGGTAAACAATTTTTTTATCATATTTAAGTTATTTTTGCCTATTTCTATTTTTATAAAGTTTATTTGAAGAATGCATCTAATTCACATGAGTGTTAGTATTTTCATGGGTGGTTATTTGTTTTGATCGTCTTTTCCCCCTGTTTTATTTGTTCTGCTAGAAACTTTTTTTTTTTTTTTTAGTTTTTGGTAACACTTGGAGTTCAGGAATTTGGCAAGAATATATCTAATATTATAATTTTTCTCATTATACCTCCATTGCTGATCATTTCAATCTAGAGACTCCATTCTTTTTAAGCAAGTGGAATTTTCTTTGTTGTTTAATTATTGCCTTTCCTGCAACTTTTCTTTTTTGTTTTGTTTTGTTTCTGGAAATCCAGTACAAGTTTAATTTTTCAGGGTTTAACCTTGAGTCTTGCGTTTTTTCCCTTATGATATCCATCTCTTAGTATCTTTGGTTTATGCCTTCAGATATTTCTTCCATTTACTATAGCAGATAATTAATATGATTCTCAATTGTGACCATCACTCATTTCTTCTGCTCAAACTTCTAATTTTTATTTTAGTTTCTGAAACACTTCTCTTTTGTGTGGGACTTCTATTTCTTTAATAGAAATTCAGTATATGGTTTTCCACATGAACAGGCAACAAGAAAAAAGATATATTTGACTTCTGCTCACTCCATATATAAAAACCAACTCTAGATAGTCCTAGGAATGAAATGTCAATAATAAAAATTTTAAAATTTTAGTTAAATTTTATTTTATTTTTTTAAATTTTAGTTGAATTTTAAAGACAATTTATCTTTTAAAACTTGATGAGGAGGGGCACTTTGGTGGCTCAGTCAGTTTAAGTGTCTGACTCTTGATTTTAGCTCAGGTCACGATCTCGGGGTGATGAAATCCAGCCCTGAGTTGGGCTCTGTTCTGGGTGTGGAGCCTGCTTAAGATTGTCTCTCTCCGAAATCTCACAGAGGAAGACATAGACATGGCCAACATGCACATGAGAAAATGCTCTGCATCACTTGCCATCAGGGAAATACAAATCAAAACCACAATGAGATACCACCTCACACCAGTGAGAATGGGGAAAATTAACAAGGCAGGAAACCACAAATGTTGGAGAGGATGCGGAGAAAAGGGAACCCTCTTACACTGTTGGTGGGAATGTGAACTGGTGCAGCCACTCTGGAAAACTGTGTGGAGGTTCCTCAAAGAGTTAAAAATAGACCTGCCCTACGACCCAGCAATTGCACTGTTGGGGATTTACCCCAAAGATTCAGATGCAATGAAACGCCGGGACACCTGCACCCCAATATTTCTAGCAGCAATGTCCACAATAGCCAAACTGTGGAAGGAGCCTCGGTGTCCATCGAAAGATGAATGGATAAAGAAGCTGTGGTCTATGTATACAATGGAATATTCCTCAGCCATTAGAAACGACAAATACCCACCATTTGCTTTGACGTGGATGGAACTGGAGGGTATGATGCTGAGTGAAGTAAGTAAATCGGAGAAGGACAAACTAACTCTGGGAAACGAACTAGGGGTGGTGGAAGGGGAGGAGGGCAGGGGTGGGGGTGAATGGGTGACAGGCACTGAGGGGGGCACTTGACGGGATGAGCACTGGGTGTTATTCTGTATGTTGGTAAATTGAACACCAATAAAAAATAAATTTATTAATAAAAAAAAGATTGTCTCTCTCCTTCTCCCTCTTCCCAACTTGTCTCTCTTAAAATATAAAATAAAATACAGACAAAACTTGGGGGGGAGCTAAAAATTTATTAAACAGAACATAAAGAGAACTGACTATAAAATAGAAAATAGAAGGTTGGTAAATTTGATTTTCTTGGAATTAGTAACTTTGATATGTAAAAACACCTTAAAGAAATAAAAAAATAAATTATAGATTGAAAGAATGCATTTTTATTACATACAACCAAGTATTAAATATCAAGTATATAAAAATAAATCCTGTAAATTAAAAAAAGCACAAATAATTCAACAGAATTCAACAGAAAAATGGGCATAAATCAAGAATACCTCTTTACTGAAGAGGTAATATATCTTAGCAATAAACATTTGAAAAAATTTTTAGGCTTAGTGGTGATCAGAAATTGCATATTGTACTATAATGAGTTCTATTTTATATCCATTTTATTGGGAAAAAAGAATAAAAAACTCATTTATACCAAGTGATTAAAAGAATGTGAGTCCTCAGGATCTCTTCTACATTGTTTCTTTAAACATAAATTGGTTCAGATGTTTTGGAAAACAGTTTAATATTATTGTGTTCAGTGTTCCTTGCCTTATGGTGAAGTAATTCTGACTAGATATCCAAGAGAAAATCTTTTCTGTGTACACTGGAGACATATAAAAGGATGTTCAGAGCAGGTGTCTTCAAAATAGCAAATATGTGGAAGCAAATCAAATGTTTCCATAGCAGGAGGGAGGCTGAATCTAGGTGGAATAGACTGTTGTAAAGCAATAAAATTAATAAACTCTAATAGATCAATTGTTAAAATTATGTGTCAGTTTGACTGAGCTTAAGAATGCCCAGATAGCTGGTAAAAATTATTTCTGGATTTTTCCGTGAGTATGTTTCCAAAATAGATTGGCATTTGAATTGATAGATGAGGTAAAGAAGAATGCCTTCATCTCTGAAGGTGGGCATTGTCCAGTCCACTGAGGACCTGAATAGGACAGAAAGGTGGAGGAAGGAGGACAAATTCTATCTCTCCACTTGAGCTGAGATACAAATATTTTCCTGCCCTCATACATTAATGATTCCGGTTTTTGGGCCTTCAGAATTAGACAGGGATTAACACCATCATCCCCCTTTTCCCACCATTATCAGGCTTTTGTACATGGACTGGGACTTACACCACTGGCTCCCCTGATTCTCATGCTTTCCTACGCAGACTGAATTATACCACTGGGTTTCCAGATTCCCAGTTTTCAGACAATAGATTGTGGAATTCCATAGCTTCTGTAATCACATGAGCTAATTCCTATAATAAATATCCTCTTATGTATATCTTTGTATGTCCTATTGGTTCTGGAGAATCCAGAGTAATAAAAATGGTATACAACAGTATGCATTATTCCTAGCTGTAACAACCTGATCAATTTAAACATAATACAATTTAAATCAATTTTTTATTAAGAAATATAGATGATATAAAACTAAATGAAAAAGAAAGAAAGGGAATGACAAACACAAGCTTTAAAGGGGTTATTCTCTTGGAAAAAGGAAGAGAGAGAATGGGGTAAAGGAAGATCACATAAATAGATATGAATAATTGGTGAGACCCTACTTTTTGTATTGTGTATGGTGGTCTCTCAGGTGCTTATTACACTACTCAAAAGAGATGCATGAATGAATAAACACAGAGGGCCATGCATGGATCAGTTATGAAAGTGTATTTCATCAAGGCATAGGATTCATCAAATTTTCTATACTATGGTTTGGAACAAAAAGTTGCTATTTCTTTATTCCAGAGTGTTATTTTTCTAGAGACCGTTCTTTCTGCTTTGTTCTGAGCCCTTGTCTGGAGTATGCTGTTACTTTTGTCCATTATTTTAGGACTCAGGTCCAGCTGCTGGTGTTCTTTATGTGGTGATGATTCCTAGAGGGATAAGTGGTGCCTTGACTATGCTCCTTTGAATCTTTGATTTAGTAGTAGGCAAACAGAAGGTTCCTCATTGAAGTCCCAGAAGAAAAGCTTCTCTTCTCACCAGTCTCCTTGTAGTCTTCTAGCCTCTGTTGGGTATCAAACCTTACAGCCCCTCTTTATGCTCTGAAGACCAGCCAGACAAGACATATTAATGAGACATAATGGCACCACTCCCAACTGAGGATTTCTATAGACAAAGCACTTGCCAGGACCTGTCTCAGTCTAATCTAAACCATGGATTTCTCTATCACCAGGTTCCAGACTCTCTCAGCCCTGAAAGGTACAAGTCATGCTCCAAGTGTCTGTATCAAAACCAAAAGAGATCTGAAGGCTCAGTTGCTTCCTCTAATTTATCCCTCCCTTTGGCCACAGCAGCTTCTTGGCTCACAGGAAGATGTGTTATACTTAAGAGAGAAGAGGAGCTAGGAAATTACAGTTGCTATTTTCCCAGAAAGGTACTCTCTGAAAAGATTCCTTTAGTTTGGCTACAGTTTTCATTTTCATAGGATTAACAGGTCAAAATTATAGAAATTTTCTATTTTATGTATTTATCTATCCATTCACTCATTCATTAATCATTTTTATTCTCCTCCATTTGCTGGACTTGAACATTTTTCCATTTATATTTTTGCAAAATAAAGGAAAGAAAAAGCTCCAGGAATAGCAATCAGTTTTAACATTTACAGCTGGCAGAGCAGGTTTGAGAATAATCTAACTTTGTGAATGACTACAAAGGGTGTTAATTAAGTAGCAGGTGTTTTATCACCTATGTCTATTTGAAAAAAAAAATGCAGCACAGATGTAGAAAGCTTAAGTGCATCTATAGTTTGTATAACAAAACTCTATATTCACTGGGTTCCATCTGTCACACTAACCTCAAACTACACTTAGCGCCAGCCAATTAACACCTTGATTAAGCTATAGACCACCTGCAGCTTCAGCAATGTAATGAATTTACTAACTTTTATATAAACTCACTGTTTTTAATACCTAGATTAAAACAGCATAGAGAAGAGGAGGAAAAATTCACACTTCAGCTTTGGCATGTTCACAAATGCACACACACATTCACTAAGTCATGCACATTAGTTGTTTCATCTCTGCTTCTCTTCATTTCTTCATTCTATCAGGCATGGGATATTTGGTTGAAGGCCTTTCCGGCTCACATAAACCCACAAACTGCAGGCAGAAACGACAAGTATTCCCAATTTGCTTAGCTCAGGTTGTAGGTTGTTCTGAATGGCATTGGGTACCCTGGTTGACCCAGTGTAGATTAGTTGCCTAATCTCATAACTACAATAACAGAAGCCCACCATAACCATGTAGCAGGAGCAGGTGACCAAGTATTTTTGGGTTCAAATAAATAACATAAATGCACAATATGTGATAATTGAAGTGTGCATGTTAGATGTACAAAGTAAATTTTCAGTCTTCATTTTTCTTCATAAAATCTGCATTATCACTTGGAAACTGTGAAGTAGATTTTCTTTTCATACTCAGAAAAAAAAGTGATTGCCCATTAGAGAAAACTAAGATATCAGTTAAAATATTTTTAAGCAGAAAAGTGACATTCTGAATAGTGAGTTTCATTATACCTTGCCTAATAGCAGCTTGCAGAATTGATTGGAGGGAGAAAAGCTGGAAAAATAAGATCATTTGGGTATAATGTTATAAAAGGAGAAGAGTTAGAGTCCAAGGATAGGTTTGTGATTCTAGAGAGAGGTTCACAACCAGTGGGAAGGTAGATGATGACTAGTCTATTTATTCTGTCTCAATGGTTGCAATAGTTATGGATGAGTTTTTCTCAATTCAGCATGAAAAATCATGCTGCTTTATGATAAAAAAAATATCAAGGATAATGCTGGAAAATGGAAAATAGAAAAACAGCAAAATAAACTAGAGTAAAAATATATTTGATTTTGCATAGCACATATTATTAAGAAGCTCACTGCAGAATTAGTTATTCAGGACAAGATGAGAGAGAGTCATTCAGTTATTCAGGACTCGCCATCAGAGTGCATTCTTATTAACAGGGCCCAGAGACTGCTATGACTCTAAGTATTATTATTCCTTACTCATCCTTCTGTAAAGAAGAAGAAAAGGAAATTCCTGAATTTTATTATATTCTACTTTCTGGGGGAGAGAATCAGTTTTTAGTTTAATGCATTTCATGTCTAGTAAAAGTTAATTTAAAAATATTTTATTTACCTTGAAATCATGTGGGATAAATGTAAAAGAACAATAAATAGTCCCTGAAATATAATGGAATAAAGGATTTGTAACAGGGATTTGACCAGATGCAATTTGTGGAGTTAATTAAATAATCTCCATAAGTCTGTTGTTTTAGCGTCCGATGTTGGAACTTGGAGTTTTCAGGGCAGGCAGTTGAGAAGGAAAGATGGATGTAAATCAAGGGAGAACAAAGGCAAGATGGAACACGTATGGCAGGAGATGGAACTTATGGGATGGACAGAACAGGCGTCAGTTTTCATTGCCCTCATCCTTAATGATGTGGGTGTCCTGCAAGAGAATCTGGCACTCTTTATCTCAGAGCTAACCATACATGGCTCAGAAATTGAAGAAGAATCAAGGGAAGTTGGAGCACTTGTGTGATTGGCTGCTATCCATGCCAAATTGATGAATAGGCAGATTGGTAACAATGTGTAAGACCTACAAAGGACCCTGGTGACCCTGCCCTTAAATTCAGAGGTAAGAATTGATATGACTGGAGGTTTACTTTTGTCCTCAAAATCTTATAGGAAAAAAAAATGCCTCTTGTGGTCCACCCTAATGGGAAGTATCTAGAGAACTCTGGAAAACAGTTCAACTTGCCCTAGTTGGCACATTATAAAACCTTTAGAGTTTATCGGTTTTCAGCCAAAAAGTTCCACACATTTTTTGGCCATAATTAATCTGCAAATAAACAAAGTCATACTTTTGCCTAATATGAATATGTGACAAAAGTCTTCTGCCTTACAACTCAACATAGGCTCATTCTTTCCCCTGACTAGTATACAAATCCCTTATTTTATTGATTCATACTCCTTCTTTGATATCCTATAACTTAAATAAGTAAGATATATTTTGTTAACCATGTATCTTACATGATAGCTGAATAGGAAGAATTAATATTTGTTTCATTTATGTAGGTACATACATACACATGCATACACAGCATTCATTCATATTAAAATAATGAAATACTCAACAATTACAGCTTTACAATTATAATATCTAAGTTGGTCATGTGGTTGTAGAAGATATTTCCATTTTCTATCTATTCCACTTTCTCAGCTGTCCCTTGCAAGGCAACTACCTCAGGTCAGGCCATTACAAGTTCTTCAAGCAAGGCAAGATTAGCTTTCCCAGGCTGGAGTAGAAGGGATGCCTCTGATGGCAAAGCAGGCTAGACAAAATTTGGATTTAGTGTTCCCATTTCATCCAAGTTTGCCATATGTCTTCATCTTAATTTTCACGGTCCTATTCCTTTCCATTGAATTCTCTATGTTTAACAAAAAATGATCCTGTGAGTTTGAAATTTCAGTCTGCAATGTAATTAGTTATGGTGATTAGACTTTGGATTTGGTTTCAAATCTATCAAACTTGAGGTTACAGGAGATAGGTATTTCTTTCAGGGCAAGTTTAGAAGTTCAGGTCCCTTATGTGAACTCTAGCTAGAAATTTAAAGCTCTGAAACCATTTTCCTTTGATAGTTACCAAATACTGTTTCAGTTAGTAGCAGAATCACTGGAGGGTTGTGTGCATTGGCGTGTGCTCGCGCACACACACACACACATACATAATTTGTTGCAAGAATTTGACCCATATGCAATTATGGAAGCTGGCTCCTACAGTCTCTGTAAGCCTATTCATTTTGCATCTGATGCTGGACCTGAAGGTTTGTAGGATAGGCAGTCAGGAAGGAAAAAGAAGAAGGATGTAAAGTGAGAGAAAACAAAGACAAAGTAAAATCCACAAGTGTGAATTGGATTTCACCAGTGTTGGGTTCTCACTCCCTCAACCTTAATGATATGGGTGTCCTACAGGGGAAACTGGTGCTTCCCTCTTGAAGATGAGCACATACTTGTCCCCAGGGCATGAGAAACTGAAGAAATATCCAGGAGAAGGTGGAGAGGTCATAGGCTCAACTGCTACTCCATGTCAATCTGTTGAGCCAGCAGATGAGTGATGTATCAACTACAAAAGTACTCCTTGACTCTGTCTCAAATTTTTTCCAAGCATAAGAAACTATTTGGATGCTGCTTCCCTCTTCCCACTAAATCAAATCCCAAAATATCTCTTATGGCCCACACTAATATGAAACATACAGGGAAGGGAATTATAAGAATGTAGTTTTGCCTAGGCAAGTCCACATATTACTAAGCGGTTTATAGTGTTTGTGTACCGTGTGTATACAATTAATATTCCTTTTTTAAAAAGATTTTATTTATTTATGAGAGAGAGAGAGAGAGAGAGAGAGAGAGAGGCAGTCAGAGACATAGGCAGAGGGAGAAGCAGGCTCCATGAAAAGAGCCCGATGTGGGACTTGATCCCGGATGCTGGCATCACACCCTGAGACAAAGGCAGATGGTCAACAGCTAAGCCACCCAGGTGTCCCTAATATTATTTCTAAGTTTGGTTTTAAAAATTAACCTAATTTTGATCACTTTTCTGTAAGGTCAAGCATGTAGAAATACCAGTAAGTTTGAAGCCAAATGCTCTTCATTGGCCCTTTGAAATATTAAATACTATGACTTTAGTCATTTTTCCTCCTTGCTCTTAAATTTTGAACTCATGTTGAGTACTCCACTTCCTCCCTCTCTTACTGCCTCCTATCTTCAAAGCTATCTTTGAAGATATAATTCAGTTTAGATAATTTATGGCTATATTTAAATATGTTATTCTAATTCACTCAGGTTGATACCTTTTCTTGATTTTAAGCCATAAACAAAACTCTGGTGTTACATGAGTTGCTATTTATTGAGTAAAACCTACCTTTGAGAAAATAATGAATATAGTGGCAAATCCTAGGAAGATTTATCCATCTCTCAAAATTGTACAAAAAAAGTACAGTAGGTTTGTACTTCAAAACAAAGCCAATTCTTCAATTCTTCATTGGCTACCAATGAGTTATTTTTTTCTTTCTTTGGAACTCTAAACAATCACTGCTTCTGATTAATTCTGTCATATGAATCACATTCCTTGCTTTGTATTAATTTCCTTGATATATTCTATGAATAAAACATAAGTTTGAATGTAGTTACTATTTCCTTTCCACACAACTGAAGGTATATTTAAACTATTAAAAAAATATGCTTAAGTGTGACTTAAGAGAACCTTACATTTTTTATGATATTCATTTTAATAGTTACTTGATAATTTGAAATAATTTGAGAAAAATAAAATTTATAATTCTGTGAATATAAAAATCAATTGGTGTACTCCAATTTGATAATTGTAGATTTGTAGTTTAAATTAGAAAGTCTGCAGCATTTTCCATTTGTAACTGTGATAATGAATATTAAATTATATTACTCAATAGTTTGAGTAATATAAACTTTTAAAATTGCTTTAATCCATATATTCACTTATTCAAATATCACTAGCCTGAATCTTTTTTTTTTAAGATTTTATTTATTTATTCATGAGAGACACAGAGAGACAGGCAGAGACAGAGGCAGAGGGAGGGAGAAGCAGGCTCCATTCAGGGAGCCTGACGTGGGACTCGATCCCGGGACTCCAGGATCATGCCCTGGGCCAAAGGCAGACACCCAACTGCTGAACCACCCAGGCGTCCCACTAGCCTGAATCTTAAATTATTGAGAACACAACCAAAATCCAGCATGTCATATAAAAGACTCTGAATATCTAGATAACATATTTCAAAACCCACAGAATAATTCACAAGAGAATCACTCAGGTAACCTGCAAATGTAATGGACACTTAAGCATCTGTTTTTCTAATGTTTGCAAATTAGAAGTCACAATATAAAGATAGAGGAGGCTTTAAAAACAGAAATCCTCTTACAACTAACTATAAGTGGCACCACTATATTTATTATATTTGATGAGGGGGGAAAGAGAATAATGCAAATATCATTGAAAATAATTTAAGAACTTTAGCAGTTATGGAGAATTTAGTTTAAGAGGAAAATAAATATTTAATAGTCTTAGTGGTGACCTTGAGTCATTACAAAGTACACAGTAAACATTACATTCTAATTTAAAAAGCCCCGATAATTTAGGATATGGTTTAGTAGGTTTGTTTTTGTTTTTAATCTCAGCTGATCAAAATAAGGACAAAGGACATTTAAAAAGATATACACAGTATTTAAAATGTTATTTCCCTGAAAAGTTATCTTGACATTGCTACATAGATATTTAAGTAGAACTAAATTTTGTTAAATCATAAAAGAATTATAATAAAATTTAATAGATAATCTTTATAATCTTTATCCCATATAGTTGACATTAAAATATTACTATAAATCCCATATAAATCACTAGTATTGAAGGTATAATAGAGCAAACCAGGCAGCCACAATATGAAATGAAGGATCTCAGAGAGGAAGGAAGTACATTCAGGGGAACTTTATATGCATGGCATCTCTTTCTCTAGGACCACTGAAAATCAAATATTAAGCATTAGACTAAACCTGGTAGTCTCCCTAGATAAGAGTATAGCACTACGAAGAGAACCAAAACGTGGGTCCAAGAGCCCTTAGTAAGGGATTCATGGAGTAGCAAGCTTAACATTGAAGCTTGTAATTTTTCCCCAAGGATTTTGTTAACTCCTCAACTGCACTTATGTTAGAGA
Organism: Canis aureus; assembly: GCF_053574225.1. NCBI lineage: Eukaryota > Metazoa > Chordata > Mammalia > Carnivora > Canidae > Canis > Canis aureus. The sequence goes on along the minus strand of NC_135646.1, from coordinate 9,903,961 downwards.
CTGAGTAAAAAGGAGAGAGAAGCTGTTGAGACCAAGACTTAGCCTTAAAAAGTAAAAACTTTTTTCACAGCATTGAGGAAACATATAAACATATAAATGCTTGAGAAGTAAGAGGGCCTTTTAAAAATGCCCTGGGATTTTAGTTTACAAGGGCCATAGCCTCAAAAATAGGGCAAAGGGACAGGTGTCAGTATTATGAATATCGAGATGACTGACTCATGCTCTACCTGCCTCCAGGAAGAAAATCAAATACAAAGCATCCAGTAAAAATAATGATCAGGTATGATAGGAAAAAGGATCGAAGGACTCCAAGAAAAAAATTAAACATTAGAAACAGATTTGAATGATGGACATAATGAATTGATAATTTTTAATATGTTAAATGTGAGGAAAGGTGCATAATCCTACCACAGCACTAGAGCTTTTAAAAATCAAATGGAAATCCTATAACTGAAAAAACACATAACTGAAATTAAAAATTCAATAGATGGGCTTGATAGCAAATTAGACAATGTAAAATGAAAGCGCGGTGAACTGGAACATAGGTCAATAAAAAATATTCAGATTAAAGCACAGATTAAAAATGATGGAAAATATCCTTCAACACAATATGAGTATAAAAAAATCTATGGGATACGTTGAAGATCTAACATATTTGATATTGGATTCCCAAGAAGAGAAGAAAACAAATGTAGCAAAAGCAAGAGTTAAAGATGATCCACTACTCAAATAGTCCAAAACTGACACAACATGTTTAACATAACAATATATAATAAATTCAATAATGAACTATAACATCAGCTATAAAGGTTATATATAGTGTACAATATGAATATATGTATATTACCTGCATACATATATACATATATATGTGTACACATGTATGTATCATGTATATTACATGTATATGTATATATAGTTGTCACCATAATAAAACATATTTTCCTGATGTCATCTATAAAATGGATAGTTGTTGAGAGGATGAGATTCAGATCTAAGTTCATAATCCGATTCCCCTACTTCCTGAATATATTCTCTTAGTTTATTTACACACTCAGTACATTTACACTTAGTTTATTTACACACCCAGAAGGGGCATTTGTATATAACATACTATATACTATATAAAATATATCATATAATATATATTGTATTATCTCAGAAATTGGTTGGCACACAGAAAACAAAATGATGACAGAACTAATAAATATTATTTAAAGTCATTTGGGCTGGATATCAAAGGCAAGAAAAAATGAAATGATTTATCCTGAAGCCTTGGTCCCTAACTCTAGATTATGTATTTTCTAAAAACAAACAAACAAAAAACCCATTTTGACTTCTCAGACTGTGATGTCTGTGTTCAAAGTACTCCACAATTCTAGCTAGTAACATTGGGTGGGAATTTGCTCCATTGCATGGATATAAATGACATATTGGGGTGGTATGATATGCCATTGATGGCTAGGACAGTGAAACTCCTTTCAGGTATAAAGGGGCATCGGTCTCAATGGCAATATTCTGTTTTCAATCCTTCAGCTGGTTACATAGGTGTATTCAAATTTGGAGTGAGCCTTACCTCAAAATCTGTATTTGATTCAATTTCTTGTTGGCTCTCCTTGGTTGATCAAATCCCATCAGCTGCTTCATAAAAATATCATTTAATTATGAAAAGTTAAATGCATCTTATCTTTAATCATATTTAAGAAAAGTAAATAGGACTTAATTGAATCTGAGCCAAGTTCCAATTTTATAAGTTGATGTTATGAAATGATGTTTCATTAGTTGATGTTAGCTTCATATTAAAAAATACACAAATAATTATTTAGAGGCTCCTTTAGAATTTCCTCAGCATTTATATGAACCAGTTGTGGTAATTCCTAAAATTAAATGTGGTTAGAAGGCAGTTTCTTTTTAAAGATTTTATTTATTTATTCATGAGAGACACAGAGATAGAGAGAGAGAGAGAGAGGCAGAGACATAGGCAGAGCGAGAAGCAGGGTTCATGCAGGAAGCCCAATGTAGGACTCGATCCCAGGACCCCAGGGATCACTCCCTGAGCCAAAGGCAAATGCTCAACCGCTGAGCTCCCCAGGCCTCCCAGAACGCAGTGTTTTGACGGTGCCATTCTTTCTTTCTAATAGGTAGGAGTTTTCATTCAAGATATAATATCTTTGATATTGTAAACTTTCTTCCCAGTCCCAATATGCTATCAACTAAAGTGGATATATTTAAGAAAATATACTTCGTTCAAAAGCACATCCTACTATTATTATATTCAAGTATTGAGTCTATGGGTATATGCCTTTTTTATTATCACTTAGATGACTTGTTAGACAGATTTGCACAGCATTTTGCCTTTACGTACATCAAAGGAGCCAGACTTCGTGATGTGTTTGTATTCACACATGTTTGTAAATGTCATTTCCATTTGGTTTGCCCAGCAGACAAGTAACAAAACTAGGCCCTCAGATCTGTGGCTTCACTCACTCACTGGAGAGCCTACATGAATTATATAGAAACTGGTTTGGTTACAATTCATTTACAACTTAGCATATTCTATTTGTAACAAAAATATTCTGTGATTTGAAGAATCTCAACATCTTATATGCTTCAAAATTGACAGTTTAATTTCAGGAGCTTGTATTTTAAACGTGCATGTAAAAAAAGAACTTTGAATAGTTTGTGGAGAGTCTCTGAAGTCTCAGAAGGTATCTGTTCCATATCAAATAAAACAAGTGACAGATAGTATTTAAAATTAGATTTAAATAAGACTTTTTTTGTACCTGTCTGGACTTTTTGTTTCTTTAGATCTTGACATCAATGGAATATTCATATTCTTCAACTCCTTCTTTATCATTATACTGAAATTCCCAAGTACTTGGCACAATGAAATTCTTTAAAGTCTTTAATGTATTTTAGAGACCTACGCATTTTCTTTTCATTTTTACCAGGGCTATAAAATATAATTTGTTAAGTTCATGTTTTCTGTTTCTATATCATGTTTTCTTCATATGAATGCATTAGTTGCTTCTATAAAATGATAAGTACAAGTGTACTATTGAATATATTATGTAACTGAATTTGCAAACATGCACAAATACACATATTTTAAAACAACATTGTGAAATCCTAACAACATTGAGATTTTTTTTCTTTTTAAAGTTGTAAACTCTGTAGTCATACTTCAGAGATTCAAATATCAGTTTAACCACTTATGAGTGGTGGCCTTGATCAAGTTACTTAATTTCTCTCTCCTTCAGTTCCCTTGCCTGTAAAATGGGGATGTAATAATACCCACTTTACAGGAGAGTAAATGAGGTAACATATTTAACATCTCAGCATGGTGCTTGACAGGTAAGTGTTCACTGAGCTGTATTGTTATTTTAAAGTGATATTGAATATTTGACTAGGTATCTGATGGCTTTTAAAAATATTTTTTAATAAGTGGAAGATTACAGGAATTTGAAGTGAGGTACAAAAGTTGGTCTTTTCTACTGAGTGTGTGAAGCAAGTGGGAGTTACGGGGAAGTGGAGAAAGAGAAAGGATCTCAAGCAGTTTCCCGGTTGAGCTGAGAGCCCAGTTCTGGAGGGCTCCATCTCACGACCCTGAGATCATGACATAGCTGAAACCCAGAGTCTGATGCTTGACCTACTGAGCCATCCGGGTGCCCCAAATGTTACTCTTTAATTTTTTGTCATTGTACAAGTTTTGGGTACTTTTAATAACTTTCCAAGTCATTTCAGTAGCATGTTCCTACAGAGTTAGTAGTTTCAGGGTCTTGAAATCTTTTCCTTGGGAAAATCTTTACAGAAAGGAGGACAACGATCATAGAAATTTGTGATCCTAAATCTCTGAAAACCTATGTTCCTGTTTTTAATGATTTACTGTCGCACTCTAATCTTTGTAAAGAGGGAAAAGGTAGGGACCTGTATTCATCCTAGTTAGTCTGTAAATATTTCACAAGGGAAGAAATGGAGGAAGAGTTAGTAGAGGTTTCAGTGTTGATAAAAATCAAGAATGAATCTTCCCACCTAGGATTTCTTCTATGATTTTTTTTAGAAAAGAAAAATGTGTTGTACCATGTGAATTATCTACTCAAAATGCATTCACATTTCCTTTCTCCTTTGTCTTTCCTGACTTTACAGAGTGGAAAGCTGAAATTATTGATTTCCCAGGGTTCCTTACATCTAGTGTTACTCACTCAACACAATTCTGGTCATGAAAAGAGGTTTCTTTGCTATTTGAAAAGGCCACAGTTCACCAGGAGAGAAAAAAAAAAAAATTTCTTTGCCCTTTCTCCTTTCCCTGAATCAGACTCTTACCAGACCACTTCTCCAATCTAATCTTGAGCCCTCTTCTCTCTCTAGCCCACAGGCTACTACTTTCACTTGCCGGAGATACAACATGTGCCTAGAATACCTTCCTCAGTAATCCCCACCCTCTGCTATCAGTTTTCCTAGTTTCTACTTCATGATGCAGCCTCCCTTCTTCCCCAAATCCTCAGACTAGATCAGCTCCTTCTCGCATGAATTCCTGTGTAACCCTCATCACACTTTCATGTATGTGATGAAATATTTGGCTGCAAGCCACAAGCAGCAGGAATATCTGTCTTGCCTATTTCTGTGCCATAAAGAGCCAGCATTTAATGAGCCAGGCATCATAGGGTTGGCACTGTTGCAACCACTGAGTATGTACTAACTTATGCTGTGTTCATAGCAGTAAACTATTCTAAGGTGAAGCAACTGAGGAAGGGAAAGTTAAGGAGTGAGTAGGTGGCAAAGCTGGATGAAATGCAAAAAGCTTGCTCTGGAGCCTCTGTGCTTAACCACTGTTACCTATTACTGCTCTAGAAATGTGAAGAGTGAGAGGGAGTTGGGGTATTTTTAATGAAAACAGCACTAAGTGCCACTGTTGTATACTTAGAGCATGTATTAAATGATGTTTAAAATTTGTTCTGTACTATTTTTATGCATTCTTTTATATAATATCTCTAAATATTTATTGATTTTACAAATTTATTTTGCAACATCTCTTATGTTTGGAAACAGCTATTCTCAAGTATTAAAGTATGTGAGAAATACCACATAACCCATTAGAAAGTATATAACCTCCTCCCTCCTTCCCAGATACTGTAATTCATGAATATTAAGATGAATATTAAGATTGGAACCCAGCAATCCTGATTAAAAACAAACAAAAACAAAAAAATCTGACGAACTGATTGATAAACACTTAGATAAGAAATACTGCATTAATGAATAGGATAAAGGTAAAACATTTTGTGTTAATAAAAAAAAAAACTTGTGTTTATAAAGCTAGGATATTCTTACTTTCAAAGTTTTAAAGTATAGAACCATCTTTAAAATATACGAGAAGTCAGCTATATTTATTTTTAGATTCCCTCTGGATGATACAACTAAAAATGGTACTACGAGTACTGAAAACCAAAGTGAACTAATCAAGGCTCCTAGGAAGTAATTTTTTGATTCACTAAGCAACCCACTGAACTTTTAAAACATAGTTAAGCACAGTAAACATACCATTTCAAAATGGGATTTTTTTCTATTCCAATAACAATAAAGTTAGCTTTCTGGCCATTGTCTATTGCACTTATTTTATTGATGTATTGTTGATTATATTTATTCTATGAATACAAAAAACTAAACAAAAATAATTGTTCCATGCTATTTATGTATTTATATATACATTTATGCATGTACATATGTATGTGGGTCTGTATGTATATGTTTACCAATGTGTGTATGTATTTAAGTCGTCTTGGTTCATGGTGGTGCTAGGTACCTAGGCATTGTTTCACCACTGTGTTTGTGTAATATTACACACAACTTTCTATTTTAAATGAATGTTTGGTGTATATATACAGATTACCTAGTTATAAAAATAAAAGTTGGAAAATCTTTGTGAAATATGCTTCAATAGACTAAACGAAAGTCTTTATAGATGTCATAAATATTTCCCTTGGTTCTCAAAGACACTGTAGATTGCTTTCTCACTTGATAGAATGTTTTCCAGATTGGATAAAAAAAAACCTGAAAAGGAGTATATATGCTAATAATTAATGTAGTGTGGATATATTAATTAAGATCCACATGTAATTTGATAGGTTGTATCCAAATATTTGTCTTTCTCTAGCATAAACATAACTCTAGAAATAAACTCATTGGATTTCTCTATCATACTTGAATTTATTTTCAATTCTAAATAAATTGATCAATATCTAATACACTCCAGTGTGTGAAAAAAGATATGTTGATTTGTTTCTTTTGATTTACAAACAATGATTTTGAAGACCTAATGTCAAATATATGCTTAAGGTTCTAATGCCACTTTAATCCCAAAATATCCTTCATCATTCAATTTGCCTTTTGTCTGAAGCATCATTTTAAAAGCAATGACATTTTATTTTTGTGTATGGTGTGAGGAAATGGTCCAGTTTCATACTTCTGCATGTAGCTGTTCAATTTTCTGAAAACTATTTGTTGAAGAGACTCTCTTTTTTTCCATTGGATTTTCTTTCTTGCTTTGTTGAAGATTAGTTGGCCATAGAGTTGGGGTTCCATGGCTTGGTTCTCTACTCTGTTCCATTGGTCTATGTGTCTATTTTTGTGCCAATAACATACTGTCTTGATGATTACAGCTTTGTAGTAGAGCTTGAAGTCCAGAATTGTGATGCCACCAGTTTTTCTTTTTCAACATTCCTTTGACTATTCAGGATCCTTTCTGGTGAACAGAGTTGGTGGTATTTTGATAGGGATTGCATGGAATGTATAGATTGCTCTAGGTAGCATAGACATTTTAACCATATTTGTTTTTCCAATTCATGTGCATAGACGTTTTCCCATTTCTTTGTGTCTGCCTCATTTCTTTCATGAGTGTTCTATAGTTTTCTGAGTACAGATCCTTTGCCTTTTTGGTTAGGTTTATTCCTAGGTATCTTATGGTTTTGGGTACAAGTGTAAATGGGATTGACTCCTTAATTTCTTCTCCTTCTGTCTTATTGTTAGTGTAGAGAAATGCAAATGGCTTCTGTCATTAATTTTCTATCCTGCCACTTTGCTGAATTTATATGAGTTTTGGCAATTTTGGGGTGGAGTCTTTTGGGTTTTCCATGTATAGTGTCATGTCATCTGCAAAGAGTGAGAGTTTGGCTTCTTCTTTGCTGATTCAGATGCCTTTTATTTTTTTCTGTTGTCTGATTGATGAGGCTAGGACTTCCAGGACTATATTGAAGAGCAGTGGTGAGAGTGGACATCCCAGCTGTTGTCCTGACCTTAGGGGGGAAAGTTCTTGATTTTTCCCCATTGAGAATGATATTTGCTATGGGCTTTTTGTATATGGCTTTTATGATATTGAGATATGTACCCTCTATCCCTATGCTGTGAGGAGTTTTAGTCAAGAAAGGATGCTGTACTTTGTCAGATGCTTTTTCTGCATCTATTGAGAGGACTGTATGGTTCTTGTCCTTTCTTTATTAATGTGGTGTATCACATTGGTTGATTTATGGATGTTGAACCACCCTTGCAGCTCAGGAATAAATCCTGCTTGCTCGTGAGGAATAATCCTTTTAATGTACTGTTAGATCCTATTGGCAGTATTTTGGTGAGAATTTTTGTATTTATATATACATTTATGCATGTACACATGTATGTTGGTCTGTATTAGACTGAAATTGTCCTTTTTGGTAGGGTCTTTGGTTTTGGGATCAAGGTAATGCTGGCCTCATCAAAGAAATTTGGAAGTTTTCCTTCCATTTATATTTTTGAAGCAGCTTCAGAAGAACAGGTGTTAATTCTTCTCTAAACGTTTGGTAGAAGTCATCCAGCCCTGGACTCTTGTTGGTGGGAGATGCTAAGTGAAATAAGTCCATCAGAGAACGACAATTATATGATCTCACTCATATGTAGAATTAAAGAAACAAAACAGGATCATAGGAGAAGGGAGGGAGGGATAAAACAAGACAAAATCAGAGAGGGAGACAAACCATAAGAGACTCTTAATCATAAGAAACAAACTGAGTGTCACTTACTGGAGGGGCATAACTGGGTGATGGACATTAAGTAGGACAAAGGATGTAATGAGCACTGAGTATTACATAAATGAATACTGACCTCCAATTCTGAAACCAATAATACATTATATGTTAATTAATTGAATTTAAAAAAATTTTTAAAAAACTTGAAATAATAAATACCTTGGAAGAAAAAAAAATAAAAGCAATGACATTTTAATGACAATGTAATTATTTTCCCTGAAGGATAATGCTAATTAAAATCTTTAAAATATTCTAGTTTGTGGGAAATAATGTGTTATTTATGTTCAGTTGTCAGTGAATAAAATACAAAAATATAATTTCTGAATTAACCTACATTATAATTACCCAGGAGTACTTGATTTCCATATTAGAATATGTATCATCCTTCCTCCTCCTTCTTAAAGATAGTGCAATTCTATAATCATTATTATTATGGTTATTAGGTATTACTGTGTTATTTATAATTCATACATACTATATTATAATTATAGTATACTATTTATAATATATATATATATATTATAATAATACATACTATATATCTGTGCTAGATTCCATGGTGCCCAAATCAGATCCTCTCTTAACTCATCAATCTTACAGAATTCGTGGGGGATGGATTTGAAGATAAACACCAATCATTATAAGATTAAATATAGAATTGAGGGACACCTTGGTGACTCAGAGGTTGAGCATCTGCTTTTGGCTCAGGGCGTGATCCCAGGGTCTGGGAATGAGTCCTGCATCGAGCTCCTTGAGAGGAGCCGGCTTCTCCCTCTGCCTATGTCTTTGGCTCTCTCTGTGTCTCTCATAAATAAATAAAATTATGTATTATGCATATATGTTATATATATATATATATATGTGTATTACATACTGAGATCTGAAGTATGAGTAGCACTTAATAATTTGTAGAAGGCTGGAGGGGGGAGCTTAAAATCTCCCCAGACAAAAGGTTAGTTCATGAAAGACTAGAATGGCCACAGAATATTCCAGGAATTGAAAGAAAGCCAGTATGGAAAAGAGCCAAAAGACCAAAAGTGAAAGGGCTAAAACGTAAAGCTGGGTTTCTGACAGGCCATACCATGTAGTTTCAAATACACTGGATTAGGGATTTTGGCTGCTGTTTCAATAGTAAAAGAAAGCCAGCAATTGTTGGTTAATAGTACAATTAAGTACAGTTAACAGTACAATTAAGATCTTTGTGATATCAAACAGGAATATAATGATTAAAGATATTCTTACCCATGTATCAAACACTAAGTAAGGAGACATCATTTGAAGTTTGAAGGCAATACTTAGTGCAAATTAATTAACAATTTATATGTTCTTTTAATATAATTCAGTAAAAATTCTTTTTCATAAGGAGCTTTTGGTTTAGTTTGGTAAACTGTACAAATAATAAGTGAACAAATACAAGAAATATTATAAGTTAGCATCAAATAAATGTAACAGATTATGAGCTGCTGAGTGCTGTAGATGGTTTGGAAATGAAGAATAAAATAACAATTGAATATTCCAACAGATTGTACAACCTGTAGTAGAGATGAGTTCAAGAATGAATGAGAGGATAATTCTAGGAAGACGGTGAAATAGGAAGCACCACGAGTCTGTCTCCCCATGTTAAAATAATTTCACTGGCAGAAACTGTCTAATATAACCATTTTGACAGTCTGAAGTCTATTGAAGGATGGTGACTTCCAGGGAAAGTAAATTTCACTTAATTTTGATCAATTTCAACTTTTAGAATAGTAACAGCGGGACTCCTGCCAGCTCAGTGGTTGAGTGGCTGCCTTCGGCCCAGGGCGTGATCCCGGGGTCCTGGAATTGAGTCTTGCATCAGGCTCCTGGAGGGAGCCTGCTTCTCCCTCTGCCTGTGTCTCTCCTCTCTATATATGTCTATCATCAAGCAATAAATAAAATCTTAAAAACAATAGTAGCAGCTACCCATCCTGCACTTTCCAGCCCCATGGCAGGCAGTTAGGCATAAATGTTTTTATAATAAAAAAAGGAAATTTTATAGTGAGTTCCTAATTCTTCCTGTATACCATGACTATAGCTCCTGTAATTTTTATCAAGTATGGTCTTAAGTTTTTATACATAGATTCAATTGAGATATATAAGAATATATAAAAATTGTGTTAATATGATAGTATTCAAAAATCTGTGCTTTTCAAGTAAGTTAAATAGTAAGTGATGTTTAAAGATTGCAACCAAAGTAAATCGAACTGATGCGTTTCATATATAAAATTAGGTCATATGTTTTTTAAATAAGATCAGGGCCTTTTATTATTTTAAACCTAGTGAAATTAGTGCTGTCAAACACTCTTACATTGAGATTACCAAACTTTAATGGGAAGCAATTTGATAATATAAGTACAAAAAATTATAAAAACATTCATCTTGTTTGAATCATCAATTGCATTCTGATAACCTTACACAAGAAACATTAGAACATTCTGATATGGATTTATTAATAAAAATGTATTGTTGAATTTTTATTTTTTAAGTAAAATCTAACAACCAATATGTCTAAAAATACAGAGCTGATTAAAAGAATAATGGTTCATACATTTGATGGGCTACTATTTAAGCCGTAAAATAGTGTGTACAAAAATTTTAATGGCATAAGAGAAGGTTCATGATGTTATGGTGATGGGAGAAAATAGGAAATTAAATTCTATTTATGGCATGCATATTGTATCAGTTTTCTATTGCCGTCACAACAAATTACTTCAATCTTAGTAGCTTAGAACAATACAAATTCATGATCTTACATTTCTGAAAGTAAGAAGTCTAAAATCAATCTCAATAGGCTAGTAAATCAAGTTGTTGGCAGGGCCGATTCTTTCTGGAGACTCTAGAGGAGAATCTGTTTCCTTGACTTACAGTTTTTAGAGGCTCTCCTCATTGCTTGTGTCATAGCCCCTCATCATATTGATTTTTCTCCCCCTCTGCTTCTGTTGTCACATCCTCCATCACTGACCCTTCAACTTCCTTTTTATAGGACTCTTCTGATTATACAGCCTCACCTAGGTACACCAGGAGTCTCTCCTAATCACAAGATTCTTAACTTAATTACATCTGTAAGCTGCTTTTGCCATGTAAGGCAACATATTTACAAGTTCTGAGAATTTGGATGTGGACATCTTTGGGAGAATATAATTCTGCCCACCGCACATAGGATGATCATATTTATCATTTAAATCAGGATACTTAAGACGGAAAAGGACACTATTAATTATTTTAGAACAACAGGTAAGCAGGAATTGTTCTTGAAAAACTTAGGTGACCTTTCACCTAAGTTTGTTCTTGGAAAACCTACATGAGGGTCACCTAAGTATACAACTAGAATAATAAGAAATTACAAGCTGTCTGAAATCAGTTAGATTTCTATTTTTGAAAAGGACCCATTTTTGTTATTTCAGAACTATTTCCTCATAGTTCTGAAATGTTACCATTAGTATCTAGATGTGGATTCATTATACTCAAGGATTTTTGAATTCTAATCTCAGAATAAACACTTGTCTTACATACAGAAACTTTTCTTTCTATTATTACTCTTTTACTTCTATTTACTTCTTTTTACTTCTATTTTTCTCTTTCCTCTGTGAAATATATATGTATATATATATTTATATCTAGTTGATTAATATATACATGTAGTTGTATTTTATATATATGACACTTTTGGGTAGGTTCTCCACGTCCCTTAAATTCTTTTATCTTTTCAATGTCTTTAAAATTCTGAGATTTATTTCATTTTATTTTCCTATTAATATATATTTTCTATAACTATATATTCCTATTTCCTATTTTATATATGTCTTGGCTGCCATCTGGGTCTGTGGGCTCTGATTTTGAAGCGTATCACATGTTTTGCACAATATATCCCTAGTGCTATGGCTTCTCTTTCCATATTTCAATATTTCCCTTTCCATATTTCAGCTTCTAAAAACTTACAAAAATTCCTGACTCTCTAATGATGCGGTTTTCTATACTTAGTCCTGATATTAATTTTTTGAATCTTTCGACTGTGATTTAAGTGAAATTTAAGGAGCATATGTTATGTTTCCTTTATTGTTCTAATTTGAAGCTAAATTATGGTGACATATTGTTTCACTGGTTAATTTACTCATGCATTTATATAAGTTGTTCTACTTTCTTAGCTGTTATGAACTATTTCATGATATATATAATAGTTATATATATAGTTATATATACATAGTTATATATATAAAACTATTCCATTATATATATATTTGCATTTTAAATTTTTATTAACTTGCTATGAGAATGCCTGTACAGTTAATTCTCCATATCCATCATAGTTATGTTCTATAAAGTTTCTGTGAATACTGAATTAGTTAATACTGAACTGTTGTTCCTAGGGGAAATTCTGGGTTATGTTCCTGAGAGCCTCTGGTCACAACATTTTCATCAAGTGATCAGTACATAACTTTGTTTATGTGTGTTTCTGTTTAAAGAAATCATCTTATTTAATATAGAGGGTTGATTTGTTAACATTGAACTCACTGTCAGCAACACTATAACTCTTGCCTGGTTGAAGCATACCTAACATATTTTCTCCCTAAAGCACAGCATAGCCTTTGGCACATAGGAACACTAGCCAGCACTTCACCACTATGCCTGGAACCATTTAAAACTGGGAAACCACCAACAAAATGCAAAGCAGTATAGTAAGTGTGGCATTATAAAGTTGATGAAAAGAACATTTGTTTTCAGTATTAGAATTGAATAAGGAAACAAAGTGTTACCTGGTTGAATGTCAGCTGGGAGCATGTGGGTTGGGTGGTTTAAATTATTTGCTGCTCTGAGCAGGTCCATGAATAATCAGGAAAGCACAAAGAGTATTGATTTGAAGGTTACAAAAAATTGTTAGTGAGTAGGCAAATTTGCAATGAAAATTCCTTTCTACATATTCTATAAGACAAATTAACTTGACAAATTGAAAATGAATCCCAAATACCTATTTTTTTTCCCCAGGAAGTAGACTACTTTGTTTATTTCAGAGAGGTCTCAAGTTCCTTATTGCTATATTCACCTGTAATTAAATTTCTCTTTCTTGGTCAATCATAAAAAAATATGAAGTGAATAGAATACTATCTTTCTCCATTTGTAATAAAATTACTATGTAATAATTTCTTCCTCAAAAGTATAATTAGTTATATACAAACTTTTCTGCCTCTATTTTTAATAATAAAAATTGTTACTATTTGATGAGTGCTTTCTATGTATATAAGAGAAGAAAATTAATTCCATTTTATAGATGTAGAAGCTGAGGAAGATATATACTAAATAACTCATCCTAGTTCACCCAGTTGGTAAATAGTGAAGCAGGTAGTTTGATTACACAGTGCACCCCTCTTGAAGTATCACTGTCCTTTCTTCCTGGTGGATTCAACTGAACTTTTTAAAAAATGTTTTCAATTTTATTTATTTATTCATGAGAGAAACGCACACACACACACACACACACACACACACACACACAGGAAGAAGGAGAAGCAGGCTCCATGCAGGGAGCCTGACATGGGACTCGATCCCGGGGCTCCAGGATCCCACCCTGGGCTGAAGGCAGCGCTAAAATGCTGAGCCACCTGGGCTGCCAGAATCCAACTGAATTTTTACTTTTCAAAATGTCTTTTTATTTTCTGCCTTTTCAGAGGAAAGCTTTCTTTTCAAGATGACCCGATTTCTTTGTTTTCTTGCTGAGTACATATGAGAAAAACTCAATACTGTCTCAGATTCCCATTAGGTCATCTATTTGGTTTTTCTGTTCACTGGGTTAAGGAAGAAGAGGGAGTATGAGAGTATTATTTATTAAAATTTTATTTTGTGATGGATAACTAGGGTAGTGGCTTCATGAAGTTCTTTTGTTTAATCCTTATGATGAATTTGTGAGATTGATCTTGTGATTCTCCATTTATGAAATAGGAAACCGGGGTTTTGGGAAACATAAAATACCTAACTTCGCTCAGGTTCCCATTTGCATGCAGCGCCCTCTGCTTGAAGAACCCATGCGTCCACACTTAGCATTACTTGGCAGTGCCTATGGAGATTCTGCATTATACAGTAAAGAGGAAATATCCAGAAAGGGTGATTGGTTTAGTAACTGTTTGAAAGCCAAATTATTTTTGAGCTGGAAGGGATTTTAGACATCAGCAGGTTTATTTCCTTTATTTTATAGATGAATAAATAGAACCAGAGAGGTTAAATGTTTTATCCAAATTCACACAACATAAGTGTTAATGGTGGCAGGACTGGAGTTCAGGCTTCCTCACCATTTTATTTTTCTTTCTACCACTTTACTGTCATATATAAAAATTAGAGTAATTTAATTATTAAAATCTTAAGGATCCACCTAATATAGGAGAATAATTAGTGAAAAAAAAGTTATACAGAATGCCTATTACTCAGATTTTCTTCTTGTTTTACTTTTGAACTTTTGGATTTCTCTCTCCTCCCTCCCCAACCCACACTTTCTAAATTTTACCAGGGGCAACTGGGAAATTAAAGGCAATTATGTTAATTGATAAACAATGATAGGGAATGAAGTGATGGGGAAAGAAGACTTTCTCAATGTAGAGAATAGAAGAAAAACAGAGTTGCATGGTAAGTTTATGGAGTTGGAAATCATTCAGTTAGACTGAAATGAAGATCAGAACAAAGATAACATTCCTGAGAATTAAGATTTTTATTTCTAGGCTGCAAAGCAACACTCACCATCCATAAAATACCAAGGTTTCTTTATGTATTCCCATGCAGTTTACCTCTAGTGTAATATAAAATTAAAATATTCATATCATATATAAAAAATAAAAATTCATAAGACTAGAAAAATATAAGAAGTTATCAGTAAAATTATATTCATCTGGATATGTGTAAATATTACTTTTTGTAACCAAATAAAAATAGTTGGCAATAACAGTAGGCTATAACTAATTCCACTAAGCACTGTTGTGTTTTTCAATATTAAGAACTTCTAATGGGTTTACTCAAATGGGCACCAAACTAGAGAATGATTGTTTTCATAAAATAAAATAGATACAAACATCATTGCTGAAGATTTTTATTAATGGTGCAGAAAGTGATATTGGTTGCTGAAAGTGGGAGGGGTATTAGGTGGGGCCTGGGGCTCTGAGGGTGAGCAGATTAAGTGGCTAATAACTCCTCCAGAGTAGGTAAGTAGCTGGTGTCAGCACTGCCCTTGAACCAAGCCTCCAATCCTCTTGTGTGTATTTTCATTCTCTCAGGCTTCATTTGCAAAATACAAATTCAAAGATAACATTATAAAGAATTTCAAGATGGCAACCATAGACCATTAAACCCAAGTACAGGGCTCTCCTGAGTATGGGACTCTGTGAGTGTACTAGTTGGATACTTGTAAGGCCACCTGGGTAAGTAATAGTATTTTTAAAGTTCCTAACTGCAGGAAATCTTTCATGATTAAGGATATATGCTCTATTTAATGCACAATGTTTCTTTCTACTCCCATTTCTTAAAATCATCTACCACAGGGTTGGTAAACTACCTTGTTTTCTAGTTTTCACCAATGATCTTGTGGGACAGGGTGTTATTTTTGATTGGAGAAAATGAGGAAGCTAGCAACGGGTCCTTATGGCCTCAGACTGAGTGTATTTCCAGCACCTTTCCAGTTGCTTCTACAAGATTGAGTTTGGTGAATATTCTCTAACAAGACCTACCTGTCAATGAAAAAGATACATATTGATATTTCAGAGGTAGATGTGCTAATGTTTGTTAAACAGTTTGTTCCTTCATTCTTCAAATATTTTTGATTCA
This sequence comes from Canis aureus, assembly GCF_053574225.1. Lineage (NCBI taxonomy): Eukaryota > Metazoa > Chordata > Mammalia > Carnivora > Canidae > Canis > Canis aureus. Next base: position 9,888,086 of record NC_135646.1, on the reverse strand, counting down.
AAGTCAAATAGAAAGGCATCACACTGCTTGATTTTCATTTTATGATATTACTTTCGCTGCTGTGTAGAGTGGATAAGAAGGGGCAAAAGGGAAGCAGGTGGACCAGTTATAAACAAGGGTAGAGTCCAAACTTGACTAAGAATGAGAGGTGGATGGATGGACTTGTTTTAGAAAGTAGAATTAATAGGATTTAGTGATGAATTTTTGAAAGGTTTTTCTAACCTTGTCAACTTGATAGATGCCATTTATTGAAATCATGATGACTCTCCAAAAAGCATTTTGAGGGAAGGATGTGAGATAATCAAGGGTTTAGATTGGGGCAAGTGCAGTTTGAAATTATTGTTGCCTTACAGTTGACTATTAGCTCCACTCTTCTAGTTTTTTGACATCCTTCATATCCTATAAAACCCAGTAGTAGTGTTGGAATCACCTTGGTGCTTTCCTGATGTCCTCACCCCGCTCAGTGCATAGTGTACTTTTCCTTTCCCTGAGCACTCATGTACATTCTTTTACCCCAGTTAAACAATAGCTTCATTATGCCTTGTACGATTGGGAGTTGCTTACATGACAGTTTAGTGCACACAGAGCTTTGAAAGTAGGAACATATAGTTTTATCTCCCAGTGACTTGCACTGGCTTTGCAGGTGTAAATCAGTGTTGCTTTTCAAATTGAATGAATTTTACAGTTCAAAAATACATTTCTACATGAAATGTAGCATACTTGTTTCAGCAACAGATCTATGTGTTTTTGTTTCTTGTTTATTTTTATCTGTTTCTGGTGATCTCTCCGGCATAAGTGTATGTGTAAACATATCACATTTAATAACAATGGTGTCTGCTATCCATATCCCTTAGGTACTAGACTATTGGACATCTTCCTATTTGGGGATCAGATCTGAAAATTGAAAACCCACACTTGGAAATTTAGTTCGCCATAACAACTAAATTTATTTCAAAACTGCATTTTATGTAATAGTTTTTATTTTGTTATGATAGAATTTCTCTTTCCCTACTTGTTTTATTTGAGCAGTTGAACAATTATCACTATAAAGCCATCTATATGTTAAAAACAACATTTATAATGGAGGAATGTCTTCATTCTCTCAAGTCTGTTTGAAGAAAGTATAGCCTGACTCTATAATCTTATTTCTGGACCTGTTACTGTTTATTTGTATTTAATCATTTGACTATCTCTCTGTTACCAACTTCAGTTTGGATGAGGCTATTTAGTCTAGTTTTTCCAAACTGAAAAAAAAAAATCTCTAGTATTAGTAGCAGTTATGCCACCTACATGCTCAGTCTTATAAAATCTGAGAAATCTTAGAAATCCTGGCTCAAGTTTATAAAGATACTTCAAACTTTGCCTAACACCAATATCCCAATAAAGAGTCTACTTTCACTTTATATTATTTTGATTCTTACCAAGTCCAGTGCCCTCATCCACTTTGAACTATTCTTCATCTACTTAGTTCAAGGGGCATAAAACAAGGTCCACTGATACTAATTCCATGGAAATTCAAGTTTCTTTTATTTATAAATATAACAGAGGGTTTGGTGTGGTTAGCAGAAGAAGGAGGAGGAGGAGGAACTAAGACAACATTGAGGCATGGCTACATGGTTCATGATTTGGTAGCTCAGGAAATGGAAGTCAGCTGAAAGGAAAGCATGGGGAGTTGGATGTGAAGAGATACATGCTCTTCTAGGAGAGTGGCAGTTATGGTGGAATGGAAACGTGGCTATAAGGAAGCACCTTAGTCTGGTTGCTTAATGAACTTCTGTATAAATTGCAGAATGTGTTAATGTATCCCAAGATCCCTTGCCTGTTGAGATAGATAATGAATGAGGAAGGCAATGGAGAAAAGGCTAATTGTTCTCTCATGGTCATATTCTTTACATTCTTGAGCATCTAGCTTCAGATTTCTCATAAAAAAAGTGATTCGAAGGAATAAAACATAGACACAAATTTGGATAGAGAATAATATTTTTGTGTCAGTCACTGAACTGAACTATGGAAATTCAGAATGTGAGCCAGACTTTGGGGGTAAAATAAAATAAAATAAAATAAAATAAAATAAAATAAAATAATACTGAGGGAATCCAGGAGAAGTTTTGAAACAAAGCTGTAAAGAATAAACTGCCCTGGGAGTTAGGAGGTCTCAGAGACCCTAAACCAGGTTCTCACAGCTGCTCTAGGAAATTGGGCAAGTCTAGTTCTTGACACTTCTGGTTCTTCATTTGTAAAGTGAATTGGGTAAACCAAGTGATTTTTAAGACAGTTGTCTCATCTAATATTCAGCAAGTTATAGTATTAATAGAAGGGTAGGAAAGTTGTATTCTAGGTGCCTGACTTAGATACAATAAGGAATAAAGCAGTAGAACAACAAAATACTGAAAATTTAGTTCTTGATCACTTTGTCATCTTACTAAAACTGTTATAGGAAATACATGCCTCACATAGGAAGGGATGAGAAGAAATGTGGTCACTGGATGTTGTTGTTTTCAATTTTTTCAAAACTCTTTAATTTTTTTTCCCCCAGAGTGGTGAGGTACATAGATAGGGTACTGTGTATGAAAGTACATCTTATCTATATTTAATTTCCTATGTTTTGGTATTGATATGGGGGCTTCTTTTTTTTTTTTAATTCACATGCTATTGGCCTTAGAAACATAAGGACACATGCTAAATTCTATTAAAATAATTCAGGAACTCATCCATGCATGCAATAATTATGATCGTGAGCATCTAAAGAAAATTAGTGTGTAATGTCTTAATTAAAGCTAGGCAACACAATTTTATTTACAGATTGGATTCTACTTAATCTTTAGAGTGGTATATTTTCATTTTACTCTTGTGTAATTAATATTTAGAATAGCTCTTTGGGTAGCACATTGCATTATTAATGCACATTTTGTGAGAAATGTATGTTTAAAAAAGTCTCTGGAAGATAGCCCATAAATTTTGTTATTATATTAAAATGCAAATTTTACAACTTGCTTAACGGTTTAAAATACTTATGAGTTGCATATTTTCTTGTTTAGAGGTATTAGCTGAGAAAAGTTGTTAAAATCCATTTGATTTTGTTTGGATGGAGATTTGCTTTCACATTTTTAAACCAGAGTTGGGAATCTTTCCCAGTGGCATTCTTAACTCATAGATATGATGTGAATACTGTATTTTCCTTAATCTGATCTTGTTTTCTTTAAGAAAACTGTGATTCATATTAGTAGCATATTACCAAAGCTACATGGCTATTAAAGTTTGAGCCTTGGGATAGAAGAATAAAAATTTCAAATTCTTATTACCGCTCTTGTCACAAGACGTTGTTGTTTTGGCTGTGGTATTCCCTCTAAGGCAGCCTCTAAGAAAAATATCATTTATCTTAGTTTAGCTATGAGAAGCCTACAGAAATCCTTTCTTCATTTTTAAAAATGAGTTTTCAGAAATACCCACAAATAGAAAACTAATAGTTAAGCACAAAACTCTATAATGGTTGGTAACACCAAATAAATGTTCTGTTGAGCCTTTTTTTATGAACAAAAATAAATGAAGAAGAAAAAGGACATTAAGACTCCCCAAACTTTATATTCCTCAATACTAAAATAGGACAACGCGAAGCCTCCACTAGGACTAGTGGTTTTCAGATTAGGAGTGAAAAGCCCCCGAGTCTAATGAGAAGTATTCTGTTGGAATGAAAAGAAACTGGATTTCTTAACTCCAGGCAGTAGCTTATTAGCATAGTATGCTTCTCCTTGCAAACACCAGTGCCCCATGAATCTCTCACTTGCTTTCCATCTTTTATGCCCACCTCCTACAATAGGAATTGTGCATTATTAGAACTTAGTGATTCTTAAGTTCCTGGGTGCAACCTGAGGAAGCCTGCCTTTACTTAGCAACATTTGATTTTGTTCTATTTCCTCCTGGGTGATTAGATTTAGAAATCTGTGAAGATTAGATTTTTTATAAAGATTTTATTTATTTATTCATGACACAGAGAAAGAGGAGAGAGAGACATAGAAAGAGGGAGAAGCAGGCTCCTTGTGGGGAGCCCAATGTGGGACTCGGTCCCGGGACCCCAGGATCACGCCCTGGGCTGAAGGCAGGCACTAAACTGCTGAACCACCCAGGGATCCCCTAGATATTTTACTTTTCGTTTGGCAAATGTGCTTTCTCTAATTCTTAAAATTTATCTGAGATTGTTGAACAGGTAATCATGTGTTGCATAGAGTGACTTTATTATTGTTAAGTAATTTTTAAAATTAATACTAATAATTTGCTTCGTGTCACAGAAGTAAAAATATTTCTCACAAATTGTCATATCAGTCATACTCTAGAATTTGAAGAGAGGGTTATTTTTTCATTTTAAATCACTGTGATTTTTTTCTAAAATGATAATTTTCCAATGATATTTAGCTCATTGAAAATCAAAGTTTTTCTTCTTGAGTTTAAATATTTAGTATGCTTTGTGTGTCCTAGGAAAAATAGGAGAGACTTTTCACATACTGATAATACATACATTAATATTCCAAAGCTAACTCTAACTACTGCAGATTGATCATCAGAGCACTAATTTGTTCACCCTATGCATGCAAATATAAAACTTCTCTCTGTCTGTGTTACATTTAGTTTTTAATGTGTTTGCAATATTTTAAAATGTTAGGGTTCATTTTGGAATGTCTCAAAATGAAAGCTATTAAAATTAAATCAAAATTGGAATTTTAAGGTGGAAATATAGGTAATTTTCACATGATAAACCAAAGGATGTCAGAATTGTTTCTCCAGTTATTTCCAGAAGGCGGCTCTAAAGTGAGGAACCACCACATGGTTACTACAAAGTGTCTTTAATTATGATAACTTTGAAAATGATTCACTACTATCATCCATGAACAATTCCTAGATTATTTTCAAATTGAAAGAGGCCCAAAATTACATAAATAATTTTAAGGGGTAGGGAATATGGAATAGTCTTTGTTTGGATAATTGTGTCTTTATTTTAACATACTAAAAAACTATGACTGCTTATTTTTAAAAGAAGTTTTGACCAACATTGTTTAAGATAGTGCTAAATAATATAAATGCAAAAGTAAGTTATTTTAAAGAAAACATTAAGGAAAATATAGAACAGTTGGGGTTTGGCTATGATAGTCATCCTAAAGATGGTAGGTACATGGTTCTTGGAGGTTCAGGAAATGGTGGCCCAATTTCATCTCCAGAGATGTTAGTTGATTGTAAGGAGCCAAGATTTCCAAGGACTCTTGGAGTAAGAAGCCATGTTCTAGGGAAGAAGCACAGTATTGGGATGCGGATTGGAATAGTAATCAAGACTTTTTGAAGCTGCTGGCTACCACCTCTTTCCTGGAAACCTGGTCTCTCTCTCAGGTGCTTCTGCTGCCTTCCACTCCCTGTCATCTCTTCTACAAGACTTCTTTCTCTATCCATCCTTTCATATACACAAGAAGGATTGACTCGTGATTATGGAGGCTGAGAAGTCCCAGTCTGTTTGCAAGCTGGAGATCCAGAAAAATCAGTGGTATAGCTCAGTCTAAGTTTGAAGGTCTGAGAACCAGGTAAGCTGATGGCAAGAGAAGAGGAATTTCTTAGCTAAGAGACTCAGGCAGAAGAAGAAAATTCTTTTCTCCTCTGTCTTTTGTTGTGTTCAGATCCTCAATGGATTCATCCACTTTGGGGAGTACAATCTGTTTTACTGAGTTTATGGACTCCAGTGTTAAATCTTGTCTGGAAACACATCACAGACACACCCAGAAATAATGTTTAGCCAAATATCTGGGCACCTCAGGATCCAGTCAAATTGACATGTAAAATTAACATCACACACTCTAAATTTAGGTGAATTTGAATTAGTCACCTCGCTAATGTACTAAGTCAAGGCTGGGGTGCTTGCAAGGATGCTAGATCTATATAGAGCCATGAGCAAGGCATATTCATTTAGACAGTCTGTGAGCCGAAGATAACTGGTGTAGTCTCTAGGACAAGATGTCACTGATGCAGAATAAGGGTCCTTCACTTAAGATAATCACACAGCAAATGAGTACAGATCCAAGACTTGAGTCCAATTTTGATTAAGCTCATTGTGGATCAAATATTATCATCATTTATCCAAAAATGTTTATTATAGATGAGCAGCACATAAGATGTTATTAAGTGACTGAAAACAATTTAGACGCATATGGGCTTTTCCCTTTAAGAAACTAATGTATGAAATGGACCTCAGTAATGTGGAGGGGCAATTAAAGGATTATAGGAAGGAATGGCTTATTAGAATGTTGTGAAGTATTCAACATAAATTTCTTAATCTGTTGAGTCATTCTATTTTTCATTTCCATTTATGGTTTTCCTTTTGCTTTCGGGAGCCTATTACTATCCTGCTGTGCCCTGGTCTAGAATTCTCTTCTTTTTCTTACCCAATCCTTTTTATAATTTAAATATATTTGCTCCCTGTAGAATAAATACTTCTTTCATCTCTCTCTCTCTCTCTTTCTGTCTTTCTTTTAACCATTTGACAATTAACTCATCTTAGATTAAGATTTTCTTCCTTGGAATCTCTAGCATTCCATTTGTTTTTCTTGTATTACTCTTCTGCTCCTATGTTTTGGATACCCTGTGTCATCTTATTGACTGCCTGCAACTATTCTACTAGAGCTCTATATTTGTGCCTCTCTTCTTTTCTATCCTATTAAGTCTATTCTCATAGATGCATTTCTGTATCTCCTCACCCTGTAATAGCTAATCCTAATCATATTTCATATTCCTTTGAAAATAGTTATGTCTTGCCTCACCTCCATATATTTAAAAATTATGGCATTGTCTGCCCATCCCACAAGAAAGCTCTTCCAAATGACTGATTCTCATCAAGGATTAGATCTATAACTTGCTCCTTTGTTTCCTTTTTGTCAAATTTCAGAGTTTTGCCACTTCTTGCCTTTACTGATAATGATCATATAGATATTTGTTTCGTGAAATATTCAATCTCTTATCTTTTACATTTAAACTCTCCCCATTGTGCAAGGATACAAATATCACCACACTCATGAAATTATCTGACTGGTACAGTCTTTAATGATCTTCATCTGTAACTGTATTTTCCTAACACCATAGAAACTAGCAATCATTAAAGAGATACTTTTTAAATAGGAGTTATATTTCTAGAAATAGAAAAAAAGTTTTACAAAAGGTTACTCTTCAGGGGATCCATGGGTAGCTCAGCAGTTTAGCACCTGCCTTCAGCCCAGGGCATGATCCTGGAGTCCTGGGATCAAGTCCCACTTTGGGCTCCCTGCGGGGAGCTTGCTTCTCCCTCTGCCTGTGTCTCTGCCTCTCTCTCTCTCTCTCTCTGTGTCTCTCATGAGTAAATAAATAAAATCTTAAAAAAATGTTACTACTCATATTAATTAAACGTATGATCATTATAATGTTATTGTAGACGAAGAGGCTTATACTGCTAATATATATTCATTATCAGGTTCACTTTAACATTGGGTCTAGATATTAGAATGGATGATGTCCATTAATAAGAGATTTGAAAAAATAAATTATGATACTTCAATGTAGAGAAACATCACACAGTTGAGAAAAAGAAGGATGTACCCATACTGGCAGATGTCCTACAATATTGTTCATTGTGGGGAAAAGAAGCATATTGCAGAGGAGGGTACAGTTTAACATCATGTGCATACAAACTGTGCTCATACACAGATAAGCACACTATTTATTTTAGATATATACAGAAAAGGTCTTGAAAACTATACACCAAATTGTCAACAGTGGTTGACAATCCTACCTGAGATTGAAATGATTACTTTATGCATTTCATTAAATTTTGAAATTTTGCTATAGGCCTGAATTAATATTATAATAAGACTAAGTTGTTATAAAACAACAAATTAAGGAAAGAAAAAAGGAGTTGAGAAATACATAGAACGTAAAAGGAAATAGTCAATCTACCCAAGGTTGCTGAATTATTGTAAAAGTGAAAAAATGTTTCACATGCTAAAGTGCAGTCTATATAAAATGTCCACAGCTTTCATACTTAACAGTTGCAGGTATCATTTACAAATAGAGGTATTTAAAACATTATTTCATTAAGTTGGCCCTGTTTCTAAAGGTTTCTAAAATTATTCATATTAATTAATTGAAAAGTATGTAGTATTTGTCTTTACCTGGGAAGTGTTACAGACTTTAAACAAATGTAATTTACTATATGTATTTCAGAATAGAGAGACTAAATCAAATAATAATATCAACTGTGTATCAGTCCAAATACTGATATACAGTTACTGTTATAACTTTGTAGTTAACAATATTTTATAGTTTGAAATTTTGTCCAGTTCTCTATGACAACATCCTTGATTCTTTGTGATTAGATTTTGGAGCAAATAAGATATGACAGTGATTCTTATAAGTCATTATAATCTAAAACTGTTAGTTATTATGGTCCAAAATTTCCCGGACCTTACAAAATCTGTGTCAGTTGAGGTCAGTGCCCAGCCACTGCCCCCAGAACCATCCAGGGAGAACACTGTTTTCTGCCTACGGTGCCGTCTTCTGGCTCCCAAAGGTGCAAAACAGAAAGATTGTCACTGGCAATATTGCCTTTTTGGTTTTACCTCACCAAAGCCTTGCTGTGGGTAACACAGAAATGGGCAGGGACACGCTACTCTTCAACTCTTCAACTCTGATCCAATCATGATGATGCACACAAGGCAATTCCTTTCCTTACAACCATGCTCTAGCAGGGCTTGGGCAACATTTAGGCAGAGGCTGAGTTGGGGAATATGCACCTTTTCTTTCTGTTGCTATTTCCTTTTCTCATTTCCTGGTTCCCTGCTTGCAGGCAAGCATCAAATATCCTCCTTATTCCTCCTTAATGAAGGGCACTTTTCCTGGATGCAAATAAGCTTTTAAAAATGGATACCTGGGGTGGGGGTGGGGGGGCGGAAATGGAAGGGGGCTCAATTTTTAATGTAGATCTAAATATCAGTTTAAGCTTAGTCTGAAGTTCTGTGACATGAAACAGATTTATGAGTTTTCTTAATACTACCTATGCTCTATAATCATAAAAATTGCTTTTTCTGGAAACTTTGCAAGAAGTATTCTTTACTTACAATGTTGTTTGTTTGCCTTTCTCTAAGAATTTGAATTGCTTTTTTAGATTCAGATAATAATTGAAAATTTATATTCTTTTGTAGTCTTGCTACTTCCTTGCAAATCTAGTACTCCAGAAAGTAGAACCAGCCAAATAAATTGTACAATTTGATTTAAAATTGCACTGCTAGTCCTGATACTAAGGACAATTGTAATTTTGCCTTAATTTTCTTTTTCACTCTTACCAGATGGCATTGAAACTATAAGTATGTTTAAAAAGCACCTGTGAAGAAATTTTTTCACTTTCTAAATCTCTTGTCCTAACTATATTTCACAAGTCATTATTGTTCAGTGATTTATGTGTTTGCCATTTTAACTCTGATGAAAATGTAAAGTTACCTTGGGTAGACAGACTATCTATTAATTTTGTGGCTATATGTTACTTAGAATTAACATTTCTAAATGAATGTAATAATGATATTAGAGAAATATAGAGTACTTAAAAATTGTTTGTTTGTGTTTTAACAAGTTGTTAAATGGGAGGACCCTTACTCACCAAGCCTATAGAGTTCAGATACATACACTAAAGGTTTTCATCCTTAGTGAGAAAAGGATCCTCACTTGGATTATGAGGGTAGCCAAAGACTTGACACCCACCTGAGATCCATAGCAAATTAGCACATAAACTCCTAGCCTAGGAAGGAAGGCACAGCATACCACTTCAGGCCACTTGGGGGTTATAATCTGGAGCAGTGTGAACCAGGGGCAGTGGAAGGCAGGTTGTATAATGTCAGGAGGGTAGGATGACCCCTGATTCCCAAGGGAGGATATGATTGGCTTCTTTGAATAGCTAGCAAGGAACCAAAACCCATGACTCAGGGATAAACAGAAACTGTACTTAGCCCTTTGATAAGACTTGTTTGGTTAAAAGACCTTTTTCAGGGAAGCAGAGTTATGAGGGGTGCTTGCAAGTAGGCCTCCCCAGTTTCACCAGATGTCACGGCAGCACATAGTATCAGGCCTTAGTTTTAGGCTTTATGATACAAAGAGAAACCATGTCATCCTCTGTTTATGAGGAACAAATACCTCTCTGGTAGTTTTAAAAATGGTGTTTTATTATAAAGACAAAACACAGGGACTCAGGAAATCCAAGTCCCAGAATTATAGCAAGATACTGGGAACCCGATTTTTATTGTGTGTTCTTGAAAGATGGTATCTCCTTCCCTTTTTCAAGGATGATCTATCTGTGCAACTATGTGTTTTGGAGGTTTGCTCTTTGTGGACTCTTCCTCTTCCTAATAATTTTGGATGCTCGTTAGAAGAGCTACTTTCCTCCACATTGGAAGTACTTGACTTTCTAGTTCTTATGCCTACTAACAACAGGCAACCTCTTTCTGTGCTTCTAGTATCAAATTCTTAAGAGGGTGTCTATCTTAAACTTTTGCATTCTTGCAGAGGCATTAACACCAGGCTAAGTCATATGCTTATGGCAGATTTATGAATAATATAAAACAGGCATACACTCTGATTATGCGTAGCTTTAGCTGAGGTACATGTGGAGACATATGATAAAACATGGCTAAACAATTGAGCAGATACTGGGAGCAAAGATTTCCTCAGTGAGGAAAGGTATGGGAAGCAGGACCTCCCACAATGTGCATAGCAAAATACCTCAAAGCATTAAATCAGGTGCCCTCTGCAGTTTTGTCTTTCAGAAAATAAAAGTGTAATCTCTCATTCATTAAGTCAAATGAGTGAATTGCCCTGTCTTTTTGCTCTTTCTCCTGCTCTCTGCCTCCTCTTCTCTAAATATGTTGTCTTTTTTCTTAATATTTCTCTCTCCTTTTGAAATATACAGCCATTACCCTCGTCCAGGCAGCTTTCCTTTCAGTGTGGGTCTGTTAAAGCTGTCCTCAGACTCCTCCAGACTGTCTTTCTGCCTCCAATGCCCAGCCCAAATGATCCTAATGAAACACCAGTTTCAACAAACCACCTTATCTACTTGCTATCCCTTCTGAATTTTCTTCAAAGCCATACCTTCAATTCATGTCTGCTATATATCTGTCCTACCTCTTGACAAAAGGGGAAATAGCTCTCTAGAAAGTTCTACATCTACACAAAAGACTGAAATTACAGGGTAGGAGATCAAGATTTTAAAAGATAATAATAACCTTCAGTGTTCATATATGTTTTGTTGCATTTGTCTGTTTTCCAAACCAGATTATAACCTCTTGGAGGATAGGAATTAAGTCTCATGGCTCTTTTTAATCCCCTGTAACCCATTCAATCACATATACTTTTGATTATGGTGATATTGTTGATTTCTTTACAGTTAATTATTTGATTCAGTTGCTTACAAGAAATTGAATATAGCTATTATGTTTTACCTAATGGAATTACAGAGTAGAAAAACAGACAAACAGACTGGCTTACGTATGACATATCAATATCTTAAAGCCACAAACTGAATGGGGAGTGCCAACAATGGATTAGTAATCTTTTTAGTAATATTACAAATAACTCACTTGTTGATTTAAGGATAGGCAAGACTTTTTATTAGTGGAAACACAGGTTTTGATTAAAAAAAAAACATAGGAAAGCTCATAGAGTTAAAATAATAAAGTTATTCCTGGGGAGAAAAATCACCTAATAAGGAGACATGTTATAAAATACAAGTTTGAATTAAATACTACTTCTCATGCAAAATGTGTATTGAAAGATACATATATACCATTATATTTCAATAATTCATTGAAAACAATGAATCATTTTCTATACATTTACTTTTCTCACATTGAAATTTATTTTATTCTTTTTTTTGAAATGTATTTTATTCTTGTATCACCTTACTTTCAAGGTGAAGATCATATATTTGCAAATCATATCTCAGGTATAGAATTTAGGATCTTTTAGTTTTGTTATGTCTTATTACTGATCCTATATGCATGTATATATGATTAGGTAGATATTTAGCAATGTTACATTTGGAGAAACTAGGGCAATGTACTATGAAAAGTTTTCATTTGTTTTTTTCCTTTAAATTTGAAAAAATCCTTAAGTACTTCTAAGTGTGTAAGAATTAATATTTAGTTTATAGAAAATTTCAGAATATTCTAATTTCAAACTTAGGAAAGGATTCTGTGTTGTTCTAAGCACAACTTCTTTCTTCAATTTGTGGTTTTCTAAGTGCACAAAATAAATTCATCCTGACTCCAGACTGACAACACTGAATTGACAGCTGATAAAAGTTGTCAGCATTGCCTGTCATATTGAAACTTACCAGAGTACAAAAAAGCTTGTAAAAGCTTCAAGTTATCCTGTCAATACTGGCATTTCATTAAAGATTAATTAAGCCAAATTTGCTTGTTAATAAAGCTCAGAATATCAATCAGTTATAGCACTAAAATATGGTTCTAACTTGTATGTTATGTGGTGTGTATATGCATATTCATAGTTAGGAAATGAGATATTATAAGTCTTTTTTTTTAAGTTTATACTAAAGGCAAACAGTGTACAAAAAAATGTAGAAGATTTTTAATTAAAACTAGATCTGAGTATACACACAGCCAAGACTAATTTCAATATGTGCCACAACCAGAAAAATAGGGGACAAATGAAAACCATTCCAGAATCGATTTTATACTTAACTTTCATATTGATTCATATATTAGAACAAAATTAATTTCATTTGAAAAATGAAATAGACCACTTTGTATGTCCAACTTATCTCAATATAAACTAGTGAAAAACTTGTTAAGGTTCTACCTAAATTATATATTTAATGAATTAATCAATTGATTAATTAATTAAATTGCCAGGCCCTCATGATTCTTTTGTTCTCTCATAGCAACAATAAACATGTCTTTTAAGGCTTCTGTGTTACTTGAAATCATTAACTAGCAACTTATTTAATTAAAAATAAGTTTATTCATTATATAACAAATATTTACTGATAATGTACTATGTTCTCTGTATTCTGCAAAGTGATAGAAATAAAATGGTAAACAGACACATTGCTTATATTCATGGATTTACCAGTTTACTGGTAAATAATGTACATAATGTGAACATATTTCAGTAGTCTTACCATGCAAATTTGTAGCTCTAACAAGTGTTATGAGGGAGAGATTTCCAAGACTATATGAGTCTTTGATTGGGGGATTTGATGTAGTAGGGAAGTCAAGGAAGGCTTGAAGAGGTGACCCTTGAGTTTAGATCTGAAGGATTGGTAAGAATTATTGGTATAAAGAATATGAAAAGGATCTGCCTAGGCAGAAGAGCTGCATGAAGGCCCAAAGACAAAGTAAGAGTTCAATAAAGGTTATATTGTGTTACCCCAAAGAGATATTCTAAAGTCCACATCCCTAGTATCTAGAATGTGACCTTATTTGGAAATAGGGTCTTTGCAGATTTAACAAAGTTGAAATGAGGTTATTATAGTCGGCCCTAATCCAATCCCCTTATAAAAAGGGGATGTTTGGATACAGATGTGCAGAGAGAAGACTATGTGAAAAGACACAAGGAGAAGATAACTTTTAAGTCAGGGAATGCCTGAGGCTACCAAAAGCTAGGAGAGAATCCTGGAGCACAACTTTCTCACATGCTTAAGGGGGAACATGGCCCTGCTAACACCTTAATTTTGGACTTCTGGACTCCAGAACTGTGAAACAGTAAATTTCTGTTGTTGTAAGCCATCCAGTATGTGGTACTTTGTTACAGAAGCCTTAGGAAGCTAATATAAGGCCTGAAGGCAGGTTGGTATAGATGAAAGATAACAATAAGAGTAAGTCCGTCTGAAGAGAAGATGGAGCAATAGGTAAGGACCATGGAGAGTCCTAACGGCCATTTTTAGGAGTTTTGTTTTTAGTCTCAAAGCAAAGGATTTAAACAGTATAAAAAAAAGAGATAATAGTAGCTTAGACAAGAGTAGTGATAATGGCTAAGAAGAGTGTCAGTGGGAACAAGGTGGTGGATTTAATAATCATAAATAAATTACTAAAAAGCAAATTTGCTCAAGGACATCACTCCAGAAATTCTCTCCTCTCTTTTACATTAATTTTTCAATCTATATTGGATCATTTTCCTTAGCATCAAATATACTAACTACTTCTTCCATCTATTTATTTTTGGTTGCTGGCAACAGATTGATTGAGATATAGTTGACATATAATGTACATATTAAAAATATAATGTTTAATAGTTTTGGTTGATATACCATGAAGCTATTACCATGAATCGAGATAATGAACATATCCAAGTCCAGAAGTTTTCTGGTGCCCTGTATAATGACATCCTTATCTCTGGTAGTATTTAGTACCCTGAAATCTATTTTATCTAATATGAATATAACCCCTCCAGTTTTCTTTTGCTTATTATTAATATGCATATCATTGTCCATTGTTTTATTTTTCACTTATTTCTATCTTTGCATTAAGGCGGTTTCCTTGCAGAGGAAGCAAATAATTGCATCTTGCTTTCTTATCCAGTCAGATAATCTTTGCCTTTTAATTGGGAATATTGAGTTTATATACATTTAACGTGATTTTTGGCATAGTTAAGTATTAGTCAACTATTTGCTATTTGCTTTATGTTTGTCTTATTTGTTCTTTGTGTTTTTCCCTCTCTACCTTCTTTTGAACTGAACATTTTTACTATTCCACTTTATGTGCATTGGTGGCTTATTAGCTATGATTATTTTAGTGGTTGTTTCTACCTTTAAGTAATATTAAGTGATGTACCACTTCACAGACAGTGTAAGTAGCTTATAAGAATGTGTCACTCTTACATTTCTCCTAACCTTTCTGTTATTATTGTTATGCTTATTATTTTATATATGTCAAAAAACATCAATTATCTTTGAAATATATTTAAATACTAAGTTCTGGATTGTTATTGACTGATATGTTTTGCTTTTCATTATGGTTCAGATTCTCATACTTCTTTGCATATTTGGTAATTTTTTACTGTATGCTAGGCATTATGAATTTAGCTTTGGGTGCTGGATATTTTTGTTATCCTATAAATATTCTTTAGCTTTATTCTTGGAAATAGTTAAGAATATTATTTAGTTTTGAGCTTTTGTTGTCCCACAGGCAGGATCATTCTGAGTATTCTTCTCAACTACCCCATGAATTATGTGTTTCCTTGTCTGAAAAACACTTACTATTCCCAGACCTGTATGAGCTCGGAACATTATTTCCTCTAATCCTTCCAAGTAGTTATTCTTATAGCCTTGGGTTGTTTCTTCAGCAACATGTGGTGATCAGTACCCAGCCAAATACTCAAGGGGAAATGTGTGCAGATTTCTAGAGTTTTCTCCCTGCTATTCTCTTTTCACTATGCTGTCCTCTCCAGGAAAGATTGTTTATACTTTCAATTACATCACTCATTTTCTCCTTTAAACCCCTTCCAATCTGGCTTCACTCCCTCTGAACTTCTTTTCAAGTCACCAATGACCATCATTGTGTTATAATCTAGTGGTTGATTTTCCCTCTGACCAATCTGGCCCGCATGATATTTGACCTCATCTTTTACTCCCTTCACCCACTCCACTACAGCTCTTTTTAACTCCTCAAACCTGGTATGCATGATTTTGCCCTAAAGCATTTACACTAGTTTTTCCTTCTGCTTAAAGGGATCTTTCTTCAGGTGTCTGCCTGCCTCACTCCCCTTTTTAAACACTTAAATTTTCAATAAGCCTGATCATCTTACTTAAAACCGTAATAATTTATGATAACTAGTCTCTAAAGATGACCCTCAATGAACTTTATATAACCTCTCCACCTTGAAGCTGGGCTGGCTTGTGACTTGTTTACAACTAATAGAATGTATCAAATATGACAAACTAGAACTACTGAGGCTAAGTCAGAGTAAGCTTTGTAGCTTCCAGCTTCACTTCTTGAAATACTAGCTCTCAATATGGTTCACTGACAGCTGTCTCTCTCAGAACCCAGCCTCCATGTTATGATGCCAGATTCACATGGAGAGGTCGCATATAGGCTCTTTTAGTCAGTAACTTCAGCTTACTTGGGCTGCTGGCCATGTGATGGAGTCATCTTGACCCCGCAGCCCAGACAAGAATCTTGGCTAGTATCTTTCTTTTTTTAAAAAAAAAATTTTATTTATTTATTCAGGAGAGACACAGAGAAAGAGGCAGAGACATGGGCAGAGTGAGAAGCAGGCTCCATTCAGGAAGCCTGATGTGGGACTCGATCCTGGGACCCCAGGATCACGCCGTGGGCCAAAGGCAGCGCTAAACTGCTGAGCCACCCAGGCATCCTGGCTAGTATCTTTCTGCAAGTACTTGAAGAACTCCAGCAAGAACCAACTAACTGAGCCCCGTTAAAACACAGTATTATAGGAGGTAATAATAAATTGTTTTAAGCCACTAAGTTTTGGAGTAGTTTATAGTGAAGAATAACTGAAAATCCCTTTTGTCCTGTTTAATTTCATATCCCCTGCTCTATTTTTCCTTTTTATTCTGAGAAATTATTATTCTTTATAGATTGTATGATTTACCAATTTATTATGTTTCATATTCATTTTTGTCTAGCCGTCTCCACCAGATTAAAACTCCAAGAAGATGCCAATTTGTGTTCTTCCATAATATATGTCAATTACCTAGAACAGTATGCCTGGTGCACAATTGGGATTCAATAAATACATGTATAAAGCATGAATGAACAAGGCATTCTATTATAAAAAGTTAAACAAGAATAATTTTAGAGATAATCACAAATTCACTTTAAATGTGGCCATTCCAGAAAACAAAACGCTAAAACAAGATTTCACAGAACGTCTTCTAATTTAGGGGCTTATAAATAGCAAACTGGAAGGTAACTGTTAGGAAAAATAGAAACTACTTGAAATTATTTCTGAATATTAGAAAATTGTAAGGCTCTTGGTAGTGATTGTATATTAATATAAAATTTTATGAAGTCATCTTGAACAAAAGGCCTAAATATTTTTATTCAAAAGTAACAAAATAGGGACGCCTGGGTAGCTCAGTGGTTGGGCAATGGCCTTCGGCTCAGGTTGTGATCCTGGAGACCCAGGATTGAGTTCCACATCAGGCTCCCTGCATGGAGCCTGCTTCTCCCTGTGCCTATGTCTCTGTACTCCCCCGCCCCCCGCCTCTGGGTCTCTCATGAATAAATAAATAAAATCTTAAAAAAATAAAAAATAAATAAAACTTTCTAAGGTTTTTTAAAAATAAAAGTAACAAAATAGAATTTAAAATGAAAAGGATGTAGCCGTGATTTTTTAATAGAAGGCTTTGTTACAATACCCTTTTTTGGGTAATTAAAAAGTTAACATAATTACAGTTATACATTTATTAACATCAGTTTGGCATTATTTAATGGAATATCTGCTGGAGATTGACCTGAATTTGTGTTCAAGATACATAAAATATATATTTTTTAAAAAAAGAGAAAATGATAGACATTGACTTACGTTTGGTGTCCAAACGCAGCTCAAATTGCTTTCTGTGAGTGATGTCTTACTATTCCTTTAAAGACATTTTATCTTGAAAACTATATTTCATTTCTTAGTTAAGTAAGTGATATGAAAAATGGCCATGAGTTTTTAAGGGAAAAAAGTACTTTTTAAGAATGTTCACTGAAAACCTTTTAAAACCGCAGGGTCTGAATTTTAAAAACATTTAGGTAGATTTATTTTTGATATATAACCAGAATCTTGATTTCATTGTAAAAGAATCATCAATATTTGTCTTCTATTTCACATGTCAACATGCATTCCTAAACAAACCATAACAAAGAAAAATGCTGAACATGCTTCTGTAAGCTTAGAATGTATGTAAATTTTATATTAATCCTCTTTGACTCCTTCTCAATTTGAACATTTTGCAAGTGTGATTGGACAGTTTATCAATTCTCATGCTCAGTGAATGTAGTCATTGAGCACATGCAGCTTAAAGCAATGAGGCATAACTACTGGGGGTACGTAGAAACATCCGTCTGGGGAGAGAGAGCACAGAATCAGCATACAGACTGACATGTCATAACGTGAGCAAAGGGCAAAGGCTAAAATTTAGCCTATATTTGCAACCAAAGCCAAGCTAAGACCAAGCAGCACACTGCAGCACACCGAAAAATCATGTTTTACATGTTTGCTTTATAGACGAGACTATTTCTGTTTTATTTACCTTCGTACCATGCAACCTGCACATCTTAAAAAAAAAAAAAAAACCACAAAACAATGGCATTGAGCAAGAATACATGATGTCAGTTGCTAAATAATTTACAGTGCTACTAACAGATTCTAACCTAACATTACCCCTATTCTACATTATTTTCCTTACAGAATGGAGTCTTATGGCAACTAAGTGTTAAGTAGAGTCAAAAAAGTACCAAGTATACCCTTGGAAATGAAGCTTTATATACAGAGTGACTTGAGATTATAGAGTTATTGTGGTAGAACATTTATTTAGTGTCATGCTAAGTTGGTTGCTTTTCTAAGTGCGCAGGGCCTGAGACAGGGTGAAATGAGTGAAGTGGACACGGTGGGCACTTGTAGACCCTATCTAAATGGGGCAGCTGCTACTCACCTCGACTAGATAGTTTCCATGCTAGAACATGGGCTCAGGGCTGTCAGGGGTTTGATTCACGAAAGAAAAGCTAGAAATATGTATTTATCATGTCAAAACTCTTAACTAATAAATATTAAAATTTATTTCATTCTTCCATGCTCTATGTAAGGCAAAAGAACAAAAAACCTAAAACACACACACACACACACACACATTTGTAGATTAAATTTGGTCCAGTTTACTAGTTGGAGGTTATGCCTCTACTCTTTTTCCAAACAATGACCATCAGAAGAACCTCTCTAAAATTTCCTAACTTTCCTCATCTACCAAATTATCTACACTAATAAGGTAGCAAAGAAAAAAAATGCTGTATTTCTGTAGGCTAATTCCTTCAACTGTGCTCAGTATACCAGCTCCCAAAGCCTCCATTTTTCATTCTTTCATTTTATATCTGTTTATTGTCTACTTTGTACCTGGTACTGGTTTAGCTTCTTAGATATCAGGAATGAATAAGGCATCTTAGTACCCTATTCTCAGAAAGCTTATATTCTTTTTTTGGGGTGGGGAGATGATCAGTTGATAGGAAAATATGATTAATTTCATTTAGTAATAAATGCTTTGAAGAATATTAAGATATTAAGACAAGTTCATCTATTAGATAATGAGTACCTGTGTGGGTCCTTTTATTCTTTTAAGTTTTTATTTAAATTGCAGTTAACATACAGTATAATATTAGTTTCAGGTGTACAACACAGTGATTCAACACTTCTTCCACACAATACTCAGTGCTCATCACAAGTGCACTCTTTAATCCCTATCACCCACTTAACCCATCCCCCCATCCATCTCCCTTCTGGCAACCATTTGTTTGTCCTCTACAGTCAAGAGTCAGTTTCTTGGTTTGCCTTTCTCTTGCTTTTTTTTCTCTCTTTGCTCATTTGTTCTGTTTCTTAGATTCCATACTTTAGTGAAACCATATGGTATTTGTCTTTCTCTGACTGACTTATTTTGCTTAGCATAATAACTAACTAGCTAACTCTCTAGCTTCATCCACATCATTGCAAACAGCAAGATTTCATTCATTTTTTAAAGATACAATCAGAGTTAAGTTTTGGCCATGTTAAGTCTGAGATGCTTATTATACATACAAGTGAGGTGTCTAATTGGCAGGTGGAAATATGAGTTTAGAGTTCAGAAGAGAGGTCAGCAGTGGCCATTAATATTTGAGACCCAATAGCATATGGGTTGTAAAGCCATGGGACCAGGTGAAATAATTTAAGGAGCCATTATACAGAGAAAAAAGGGGGGAAAAATCCAAGGCATAGCTCCAGGACGCTCCAATATTTAGATGAAAGAGGATTTTAGATAATAGAAGAATCAAAGAAAGGAAATAAGAAATACCTAGTGAGGCAGGGGAAAAGCCAAAAAGAGTGGTGATGCCACAGAAGCCAAGAAAAAATAGTTCAAGAAGGAGGGCCTAAATGGTTCAATCTGTTGAGCATCTGCCTTCAGCTCAGGTCATGATCCTGGGGCTTAGGGGATCCTGGGATTGAGCCCTGCATTGAATCCCTCATTGAGCTCTGCATTGGACTTCCTGCTTGGTGGGAAGCCTGCTTCTCCCTTTCCCTCTGCAGTTCCCCCCAACTTGTGCTCACTCACGCTCTCTCTCTCTCAAATAAATAAATAAAATATTTCCAAAAAAATCATTCAAGAAGAAGCAAATAACCAACTATTTAGCTGGAGATCCAGCAAAATTAAAAGAGTAAATAGCTATTGAAATTAGCATTGGAGCATGGGGGTCACTTGTTCTAAGAGCTATTTCAGTTGAGTGATGGAGTTATATGGAAAAAAACTGACTCTGCAACTTTATCTTAAAATTATTCCTCTTTTATATTCATCAATTCGGTGAATGATACCACAAAATTATTCAAGTGAAAAAAAAAAAAAACCCAAACTAGGAGTTATTCTTGTTCCTTTCTTTTACTTACCTGCTGCATCAAATAGATCAACAAGTGTTTTTGATGCTGTCCTCTAAATACATTCTTAATCTGTCAATCATTTTTCTCTTTCTCTGTGAAGGAGAAAAGACAGACAATAGACAGTGTCTTCCAATAAGTGTATTGTGAAAGTGAACCAAGAAGAGGAATTATAGCTGCAGGGAAGTGTGCTTAGAAAAGCTGGTTTTCTAAAATAAGAAGATTTTAGAATATGTATACTGCTAGGATTTGATTCAGTAAAGATGATGCAAGAGAGCAGACAATTGCAGGAGCCAAGTTCATGAGGAGTGAGCAGCAGTGGGAGCTAGAGCACAAATAGAGAGATTTGATATGAATAGAGACATTTCATTTAATGCAAAAAAACCAGAGGGGGGATGGATATAAGCCTAGTTATAGGTAGGCAGGTACATTCTATAATGAAAATGGGAAAGCTTTACACTGAATCTATTTTATCAGGATCATCATTTGAGAAGAGAGAATAAGTGGAAAAGAGCTAAGGCTGGAGGTAGGGCAATCACTGGAAAAAGGAGGAGGTTTGAAATACTAATTTTGGATAGTGTCAGACTAAGTATACAGTATAGTGGGATCGTGGAGCATTAACAAATGCTATTTGTCATTTATGGTCATATATTTAGAGTGAAATAAGACAACATTATTATATATTATAAGACTTGTACCATTTAGTAGGCTGAATAATGGTTCTTCTCAAATATCAGGTTATAATCCCTGAAACCTATAAATATTACCTTCTATGACAAGAGGGACTTTGTAAATATGATTAAACTAAGGATCCTGAGATAGATTATTTGTTTTTTTTCTGAATCTGTCCTAAATGTAATCACATTAAGATTATAATGTAATCTTACAAGAGGGAGGCAGAAGGAAGTTTTGTCAAAGAATAAGAGAAGGTGATATGATGAGAATAAATTCAGCTTATTTTAAGCCACTAGGTTTGTGGTCTTTTGTTATAGCAGCAATAATAAACTAATACATTGCCATGCCATGAAGGCAGGGAAGATGATATAAAACTCAAATGGAAAGAAAAGCCTAAGGATGTCTCTGGTTTTCTCTTTTATTTGGTCTCATGACTCTATTTCAAAGATGTGAAAAATGAGCTTAAGGAGGATGCCATTCAGAAAGAAGCCTGACCACAGCCAGGCCTGCTGAGCGGAGAACGATAGGATGCTAGGCAGACTCCAAGCTGTCTGACCACCCCCAAAGATGAAAGACACAGAAGAAAAGGTGGGATTGAAGTACACCACATCAGAATACCAAACTGCTATATTATACTTGAAGAGGGAACATAAAGTTGAAATTGAAAATGTACAGGCTCGGCTTGAACTTTAGGCATTTCATATCCAACGTGAGCATGCATTGTTTACTCATGAAAATCTCAAACACAAGATAGAACATTGGTGGTGAGGAGAATGTGAGATATGAGAGATATGTGTATCTCCACTGAAAATAACAGTTCTCCAAAGACGCACAGAAATGTGTGCATCCAGACAAAGAGACTTTCCTCAAAAACTGTGAAAGTGAGGGCAAGATAACCAGAAGTAACCAGATAATACCCGAAAAGCTGAATATCTCCTCTTTAAGCCAACTGTCTCCCCCAAATGACAACAAAGCCATCCAGGTACCACTTCAGTCTGTGGAAGGCATCTCACTGAGTCAGCAAAAGTCATCACCTTCCCTTCCCACAAAACCCCTACCAGCAGCCATCCCTCCCCACCCTTCTCTCCTACTTGGACTTGGACCTTTGCCATCAGAACCTCTACCACCACCTCCACCACCTCCTCTACCACCAAGTGCTGGGCCTCCAACTCCTCTGCTACCACTTCCGAACTCCCATACTCTGCCCAACAGTGGGGGCCTCCTCCTGCTCCAACACCCCCAGGACATGCACTCCCACCTCCTCCTGGACTCTTTTTCCAGAGTTGGCCTTTCTTCCATCCAAAATCCTTGTAGGCCACACATTGAGCCAAGTTGTCCCATGAAGCCTTTTTACTTGACTAGAATACAAATAAGTGATTTTTAAAAAGCCAAAATGATACACCAACTTTCTGTGATTCCTTAGAAGGAAGTACCTATTCAGGATACTAGTGAATTTGAGTATTTATTCTCCAAATATGCAAATCGGCAGAAGAAAAAAAACCTCTGTCAGAGACCTAAAAGAAAAAAAAAAAGGTTGAAAAGATCCTCAAGTTATTGCATGGAAAACAATCTCAAACTGTGGGAATCTTGATACCTAGTTTGCATTTAGAAACAAAGGATTACAACAGGTCATTTTTAATGTGGATGACTCTGGTTGATCTGGAGACCCTGGCTGCCTTATATGAAAATAGAGCCTACAAGGATGAATTGGTTAAAATAAAATATTACAAGGCATCCAAAGAGGAAGAATTGAAGTTGCTGGATAAACTGAGCAGTAAGTATGCTTGAACATCTTTCTTTGGGCCAAAGTGAGAAGTATAATTTCTGCCTCCCAGCTCTGAATAATTGTACCAATTGCACCAAAATTGTGCTGGGACCTATGTCATAGCACCATTATCCTCATCACCTATTGTATGAAGCAGAATGACCTGACTCTTGGAGAAAGCAGCCAGGAGATTTATGCTTCTGTATATATGTCTCAACCTTTTCCTCATCCCTCATGATTCTCCTTTCTTGTTCTAGCAGCTTGTTAATTCTTCCTAGACTAAACATTCTGGCCAAAAGGGTAACTGAGGAAGGAAGAAATCATTGCTGTGTTTGAAGTTCTGTTGATGGAGTTAAAAAGATGTTAGAATTAAAATTGATTTTTCTAAATATTGTATCCAGTAAATACAGCCTGAATGTGCCAGATTTTCCCCCAAATCCCTCCACTTCTCTGTCCAATTGGCATGTGACCTTTTTATCCTCTTTGCATGTGCTTGTTTCTCTCTCTATTCCCTTTCTAGAGTTGTTTGCTGAATGGTTTGGATTGTCATGCTACAACCTTTGAAAACCTAGAGCTCTAATGGGGAACTGAGTGACTCTTGCCTTGACTGGACTCTTGGGTCTGCAAACCACAGATAAGCATATGGGGTTCTGTAGCCCCTGGGCCTCACTCAGCTTTTCATGGCCCAGGACTAAGAATATGGGTCCAGAATGGATAGAGGGATCCTTTGCCTGTTGCCACCTTGAGTGTTTCATGTTCAATTCAGGCCACTCTTCTCAGAGCGGAAATGAAGCAAGGGATAGAAAGAAAGAAGAAACTAAACAATCAGGTTTAGGATGGCACATGAGCACTAGAGGCATCTAACTTTCTATGGCTTGGATTGAAACTTTCATGCCTTGACTCTGGACTGAACATGGAGCTCAACACGGGGCTTGATCCCATGACTGGGAGATCACAACCTGAGCTGAAACCAAGAGTCAGAGGCCAAAGCAACTAAGCCATCCAGGTACCCCTAGTCTCTAACTATTAAAGAACTATTAAAGAAATTATTTCCATAGATATATATGTATTTCTTCACTAAAATACATATGAATGGAATTTATACATAATGTTAGCTCATTTTCAAAGCATCCTATCTTCTTTTGAAAAATCTAGCCTGAACTCTTTAGGTATTATTTATGAGATATCGAAAAATAACACACCATATTTGTGTCTTTTTAAAAGTTTTGGCTGTTATAATGAATATTACATATTTCTCAAGTGAGTTATTTTTGAGACAAATGTATATTCCATCATACTGTAATTAGGACCACAACATTTCCTAGAATGTTGCTTACATCTTAATGAAAGGATAATCATGCCCATGAAGCTTTATATTTTAGACATTACATTTATTTCTCTGTGGTTCTTTCACTTTGAGGAAACAATTTTCATTCTTTTTCATTTTTAATGCATCATGCACCAAGTGGAAAAAAAAAGATTGTCTTAAATGAAACTGAGTGTTGTCTGTTGATAACAATTCCAATATCTGTATGAAGCCCCTTTTCTCTCCTTGTACAGATTGTTTAAATTCTCCATTTCATTTTATTGAGGATTTCTTAGATGTTTCTAAAATTGCTTTTATTTCTGCATCTTTTTAAAGATGATCTATATGTAAAGAGGATTACAGTCTGCAGTGACATGGGAACCTAAGAAGCCAACTGGGACCAAAAGGAAGGGGAGGCAATACCAATTATGATATAAGAACAATAAGAGTACACCTTTGTAGAGTCTTTTTAAATTTTCAAAAATTTTTCATCATATAATGATACTTCATAATATATCATAATCTGCAGCACACAGAAGCTGAGATCTGAGCATGTTACAATTTATTGAATTACAAGAGAGCAATTTTACAAAATTAAAATTTCAAAGTGGATTTTCTTTTGACTGTTCTTTGGAAAGGCCTGTTTCTTTAGTTGAAATAAGTCAAGAAGATTTAAGATTGGCCCTAAATAAAATAACTTCCTCATGGGAGATGAAGCCTGACAGTAAGTAGTGCTGGCACCCATATTCACTGAAGTGGGCTCCTCCCTGGGTTTTATCATGGACTGTGTTATTGTTCACCTGTACGTTCGACCCTTCTCTGTGGAAAGATTATACCTGGCCATAAAAATTGAACTCATGTATACCCATATGGGGTGTTTTGGTCAATGAAATGTGAACAAAAGTATAAGATTTTGGTTTGTGGTAGAAGCTTTAAGAGTTGGTACATGCTTAGCCATTCTCTTTTCCCCTCTCCTATGATAAGGGGACATATTGTGTCCTAAAAGAAGATGCTAATGACAAAGCTACAGGCAACCAACAATGGATATGTATGATAAGTGAGAAAGAAATCTTTGTGTTATAATTTCACAGATATGTTGGAGTCATTTGTTACTGAAGCACAATCTAGACTGGCCTTGCTGATACTAGTTTGTTCAGAGTATTAGGGACTTCAATATCCTATTCTCTAGTGCTGCTACTTATTCCCTTTGTAATATTCTGATCTAATGTGGTCAAATGGCACTTCTTTTGATCTTCCATTTGCTAAGAGAACACCAATATTTAAAAGATTTTACTAAAACTAGGTGTTAGAAAACTGTGAAACAAACCCAGAATCTAGTGTGATTCCTCATATTTCTACTGATGTCCCAGTTCCATATGGAACTCCAGGATAAAAACATCTTGACAGAAGTCTCTCCTACTCTTGGCTAGCAGTTGAGTGGCTCTTACCATCGGTAGCAGATGCTTCAGAGGTACACAGATCAGCTTCCTTTTCAAGAAAGGACTCATTGCCCAGCTGTGAGAAGCATCCATTAAACTCAGGTTCACCTCAGCTTGAGTTAGGGCCATCTTCTCCTACGAGGAGCCTCAGTAAGTGACTAAGCCAAAATCTAGTATAAGCACCTTGCCATTTCCTTTCAATGGGGCACTTCTCTAAGGGGTGATCTCTGCTCTGAGGCTCCCAACTGAGTGCCAGAGACTTTGTCAGATCTCCTTGCTATCTGGCAGTTTCCCCTGCCCAGTCCTTTTTCCTGCTTCTTCACAGATACTACTTTCCAAGGTAATTTTGTACTTCTCACTTTGGCTTGGCATCTGCTTCTCAGGGGGACAAACTTGCACAATATTCACCTACTTTATGAGAATGCCTTCCTAGATATAAAATCGGGACTACACAGACAACCCAGAAAGAATGCCCCCCACCCCCATCCTCTTCTTCCTATGGCTATCCTTCTCAGCGCTTGTCTCCTGTCTGTTTATTCACGGGGCAGCTTTACCATCAGATATGAAAAGTTCTCCTTGATAATTTTCTCAAGTGCAAAGTGAAGATAATAAAAGTAACTTCACCATAGAGTTGCACCAAGAATTAATAGCCACTGTTACTAAGTACTCCTTTTTTTGGCAGGTTTTACATGTGCTAATTTCTTTCATTCCCTTAGCAGGTGAGGCAGGGCAAAGAGAGGATTAGTAACACACAGCTAGTAATAGGTTGAGCTGGGACTGGAGCCTAGACAATGACATCATAGCCCATTACTTAACCACATAGGTCAGCTCTCTCTCCGGAAACTTTGTGAAGAACCTAGCAACATGCCTGTTTTGGATTTAAGTTTACCATTTGTTGGACTAAACATTTGATAAATGTTAGATACAATGATTATTTATTCATTTTCAAAGTTGAAGGAAAAATAATTTGAATATAATTTGAAGGAAATAGAGGACATTTAAAAGAAAAAGCCAATTCAGTGAATTTGAACTTTATCTTGAGGGCATTGAGGAGTTATTGAGAAGTATTAAGATGGGCCTGACATTCAGATTTATATGTTAGAAGACGGATTCTACTTGTAGTGTGGTCAGTGAACTGAGCTTGGCCATAAATGTAGTCAAGGAAATGATGGAATTTATTCACACTAAAGATTAGGGCAAGCTGAAGTATGGAAGTAGCAACAGGAATTAGAAAAAAAAATTGAAACAAAATTTAAGAAACTCATATTTAGACTAGCCTTGACATTAAATTGAGTCATGTTAATCTGGACATTTAATCCATCTGTACTTCAGTTTATTCCTTTATAGAAAAGAGTCTTTTGGATGTGGATGAGGTAAATGCTAAAGTTTTTTTAAAAATTGTATGGTATCTACTTAGAAAGAATGAGGGGGAAGTTATAGGGAGGGGAGGGAGGGAACAGAGTAGATGTAATTGTAGGCATGAATGCAGTGGAAGAGATTTGGAATAACTTTGTTTTAGAAGCTTCGTGCATTAATGGCATTCTTAAGAAAGCATTTTTTTAAGGCAAAAATCTAAGTAGAGGGCATTTAATACCACAGTTAATATTCTTCTAGCATTCCAATGTACTTTTAAACTCCCTTAACATAATAAATTTACTTTTTAGTCTTAAGAAAGAGGACTTACAGCAACTTAGAACTGTCACTTAAACATGAGGAAAAAGGTCAGTCATAGTAGGGATATTTGGTACTTTAGTGAAAAACATTAAGCAAGCTCCTAATAAAACCAACTTTCCTTTTAAAAAAAGATCCAGGACTTATGCAAATCAAAAAATACTGGCAATCAGAGAAAATAATTTGCTATAGAGAATAGTGAGTTGAATCGATATCTCAAATAATACAGATAATTACAGGGAAAGTAAAGAAATAAGCTCCACTTTACTCTCTTGTGCTTTGGCAAATTGTGTTGCATCTGCTACAGACCTGGCAAAGTAAAGTGTATCATTTTGGAAATTGCTGCTGAGTGTGGTTATTGCACACTACCACAGTGGAGATTTCCACAGTCATTGCAGAACTGAGGTGACAGGGTCAGTAAGTGTTAGCACTTTTGGGGCTCTTTGTCAGTCTACTGAATAGCTGACATCAACTTCAGGAGGCAGAAAAGTATCAGGGTATATTTTCATTTGGCATAGCTTCAACAAATAATGGTTGAGTGAATAAAATTTTTACTCACTTGTTTATACTTTTATGAGGTTTCTTGAGTGTTTACTTAAATGAGAAGTCTAGATGATAATTGATTTTAAATTTTCATCTGTTATCATTCTAAAAATTGTCCAGAAAGAATCCATATTTTATTTTTAAAATATCAGTAAATGCAAATGTAACAGTGAAGACAAATGCAATAATATTAAATATTTATTCTAGTTTAGGGTACCATCACTTCTTGTCTGAAATACTAAGATAGTCTATTTACCTGGTATTTTGTCTTTCTGTAGCCTTTCTACACAATGTAGCCAAAGAGATTTTTCTGAAATGAAAATCTGATCATGGCATTCCATGTTTAAATATCTCATTGTTTTACCTATTTAAAAAAAAACACACAAAAACTTTAGTAGGTTACTACTAATACATAACTAATGCTATGTAAGAAATCACATCAAAACTTTGTTGCCTAAAACAACAAAAAATCACTTCCTTTCTTCACCATTTCTGTGGGCCTATGATTCAGGAGTGGTTTGGTTCAAAAGGATGTGAATAATAGGAATCAAAGATCACTGGGTACCATTTTGGAGGTTGGCTATCATAGTTGCTTTTCATTTGTTTAGTTTGAGGTAAAGTCCAAACTCTAAGACGTTGCTTACAAAACCTTTCATGATATGACCATTTCTTATATCTTCATTCTGCTACTTCCTGGATCATGCTCAAGCCATTTAAAAAAAAAAATCCCTATTCAATTCTTCTAATGTACCATTCTATTCCCACTCTCATCTTAGATCTCATATTCCCATTCTGTTAATTGACTCACTCCTACTGATTCTTAATGTTAAATTATTAGATATTTAAAAAATTATTAGATATTAATTACTCTTTTATGAAAGTTTCTCCTTGACTTCCCATTAATTAATGGGTGACTTGGTTCTGTACCTCTGTAATATCTTGTCTTTCTTAAATTATAATATCTACCATATTTTTTAATGATTACTTCCCCCGCCCCCGTGTATATACTAGTAGCCTTTGAGATCTATAAGGGAAGGGGCTTTGCATGTTTTGCTCATCATTTTACCTCATTGCCCATCCCAAGCCTGAAATGTAGAAATATTTGTTGAATAAATGAACAATTATACAAATGAATGTAAGGATATCTTGACTCTCAGTAAATGACATTCTTCTAATTTTATAAGAAAATGGACACAATCTAATGGGTAAGCTCACTTATAATTATTTTCATTTATCTCTCTTTATAAACATTGAAGGCAGAAAAGAAAAATCTAATGTAATACATCAAGACTAGGTTTTAGTTCTGTGATAACACTGGTAATTTGTTGATTCCAGAAATACATGTCCTATATTTTTCTTCCAATGGTCAATGAAAACAAATATAAATGATTTTACCTATCTAAGTTATAGGTTGGTACTCTGACATCTGAGAATCAATGAAAGCCAATTAAGATTTTCTACCAAATTAAAATTATTTTTCTTTCAAAGCTGTTAAATCACAATTTTGTGGTTAATGTAGACTGAGTAAAAATTTTCATATCTGTAAATTTAGTACCACCTATATATTACTTTTATATTCTAGTTTTAAGGATGAACAAAAACATCATTTAGCAAAATATAGTGTTATTAATTAACTGTACAAAACAAAGATCACTTAAAGATATCTCTATGAATTTGAAATGTTTTCATTAAACATGTCACTAAATGTAACCAAATCACTATTCACAGTAAAATATTCTGCTCAGCATAGCACTTATAAAAATAGTAACTTTTAAGAAAAGTATTTAAGTGGTAAAGTTTCCATGAATGTTTTTAATATTCTAACAGTGTTAGGATATCTATTTCTCCTGAAATATTAAATGACAGCTATATGAGGGGAAACAGAAGGGGATAGTTCATGTCCCATATTACTAATTAGGGTCTCTGAGTAAGTTCTTCATGTAGATTGATGTAACATCTGTAATACCAGCTGAATGAGCAGGACCTGGCTGGTTACTTGCCTTGCTTATACTCATATTTCTAGTAATAATGCCTCTGGAGGTCACATGTATCCTTTGCCATAAGATGGACTTATGTGACAGACACTTTTCATAAAATTCCCCAAACTAGAACAATTACCTTGAATTTTACCAGTATAGCTTTTACATAGAGCAAAAGCTAATACCATGGTATTTGATAACCAGTTCATGCATTCTGTGACCTTGTCATATATTGGCATCACTTATCCATCACAAAACCTGAATTTTTAAAAATTATTCTTTAATAATTTGTGGTTTGAGACATAGATATTGCAGATAAAACTGAAAAGGAATGTTTGAGGCTCCTTTCTATGATACTTATGTAAGGTCTGTTTACAGGAGGGAAAGACCATTTGCTTCCAGATTTGGGGTATTTGAACATATTCTTGCAAATTCAAAAACAAGTTATTAAATTTTAAAAAAGGGAAAAATCCAGTATTTTGAGTTATGCCTCAGCTTATCAAAGTTTGAGACTATGTCATGTACTCATGATAAAAGTTTCCATTGATTAAATAGAGTTTCATTTTACTTGTGCCAACTTAATGAATATTACAAAGAAATCAAGATGCTAGGAGGAAAAGTAATACTACTGAAAACTAATATTATGGACCTAACTCTCTGGCTTTTGAAGTTAAAAAGATAGAATTTTATTAACCAATAAAGAAAAGTTATAAACAAGTATGAATATAGTCAGATGCTCCTTAAAAAGTTGTTAGAGTATATTTGCTTTTATCATTTGTAAGTGCATTTCTTAGAATATACTAGTTTGTTTAACCATAGCCTAAATGCAAATTTTTAACTCCAAGAATGAGTTATGTTGAAAATAAAATTAATTTTATTTTGAAAATAAAATTTACTGTATTTTGCGTATATTATTTTGTTATTGAAACTACCAGTGTGCAAGTTACTGTGCAAAAATTTTAAAGTTATAAGCGATGACATGAATATTAAGGAAAATTACAGAATTATATTTAATTCACAAGCAGTTATTTAATAATTTTAGCCTCACTTATTATATCTAAACATAAGGTCTCTTACGTCTCTAGCACCAGATTGTGAATCTGTATCTATGTATTGAGTAATAATGTAACATTTGTCATAAGCATTATAACTCAACATCCAAAAATGTACTTTGGGATGTGAATCACACTGTATGGATGTGTTGTGCTCATGTGTTATTGTCAGGACACTGACAAATTGCTATGGCAACTAGTTGTAAATAAATATTACATAATTCTCTTCGTAGATATTAGTGAAATGGGTGTTCTCCTAAGGTCTAAGATTCAATAGTTTTTCTCTGAGGTCCTCTAAGTTTCATGGCAAAACTTCAGTGATCAATAAGCTCATTACTCAAGTAATCTATACCATTTGTATTAAGAGTTCATCTTAAGTGCTGAGACTAGTATCGAAGTAACTCAAGATGTTGACAATGTGGTTAATTTTCTTTCCTCTCATCCTTATAGGATGTGATTGAAATTTATCATTTAGTAAGTTTTTAAATCATCATCTAATGACCATACTGTTTCCTCATTATATGCTAGATAAACAGTAGGTAAATAAATAGCTTATTTTCAGCAACAATCCATTCTGGTGATATTTTAAATTACAATGATACAAGAATTAAAAACAAAAGCAAAAACAAAACAACCCTCAAAACTGTGGAAGTGACTAGAAATGTTTTAGTGTGTTGGTAATATGCTAATTATTCTAGATATTCCTTATAACAGACTGCATAAATCTTCAGCTTCAATTTCAGTCAATAATTTGTTATTGATGTTTCCTTGGTGGCACAGGATCATAAACAACTAAATTAGCATGGCCCAGTCTTCCAGCTTATTGCCTGTCACCCAATTTTCAAGTTGATGGATTTTTCTCTCAGGTGTTAGAAGGTGATTTTTAGATAAATTGTTTTGGCTAAAATTGTCTTTAAATATTGGGTAGTAAATATGTGTTGGCTTGATCTGAAAACTTAAAATATCAGCATCTTAGATCATTTAGAATAGTGTTTATTTTTCATTATAAAATTCATGCATGCATATATAAGGAAATATTTAGAAGTAAACAGAAAAATAAAAACTCATTTGTAGTTACCAAAACAAAATAATTATTAACATTTAAATGCAATTTATTCTAATTGTTTCTATATTTATATATTTTTTTCATGTACTTGTAATTACTTGTTTGTTTTACATATCTCTGTAGACTTCTAACGCCATCTATATCATCTAATATACTCCTACTATATAGTAGATGTTTAACAAATATGATAAACTAAATACATGAAATATATCCAGGTGCCGAAAGAATGCATATTTATGATACAGGTAGAAAGTCCAAGGGTTTTTACAATTTTGGGACATACTATTCTATTATCTATGTAAATAGCATTCTCAAGACTGTAACTCAATTTATATAGACCACATATCTCCTAGAATAGTGTGACACAGTAACTATGTATGCATATTTATGTGTGATGCATATACATACATACATAATACATAAATTACATACATACAGTAGCCATAAGTATGTGTCAATATATTTATCAACCTATGGGTAATAGCCTCAAGATTGAATCCATTTTAATTTATTATTTATTTAATAAATATTTTTGTGCACTGATACTGAGCTAAGGGCTAGGAGAGCAAGGTACTAGCATGATAGGTACTATTCCAACACTCTTTGAAAATATCTTAGGTAATAATGTATGAGTGTTAAAGGGAGACTTCCACTGATATTGCAGTTCTAAAATGTTTAGCAGTTCTATGACATGGGCAGTAGTCAGTATACTTATCCTCACATTCCACACTGAGATGCTGAATCATCTATGCCAGAATTGTAAAAAGTGTTGAGAAATGATTCTGGTAATATCACCCACCCTCCACACCTGATTTTTAAAAAAGGACTGAGAATTCATTCAAATGTGAGATTTGGAAAAGAAGATATTTTTCACACAAGTCAGAGTCCTGTGACATTTGCCCTCCTTTCTCTCTAGGTTGGGAGGAAGAGCTCTCTCCCTTCCTGCTATACCACAGGTGGATGTCTCCAAGAAAATAATTCCGAGAATTTGATTGAGTCCTCTAGGTGTGGAGCAATATGAAAGCTAGTTCATGATTTACTACAAAAATAAAAATAAAAGTGTCTTGAGGCAAGAGAATAGCTAGCTGCCATGCTTACCTGACACCCTAGGCATTAAGGGACTCTTCTTGTGATGGCAAGGGAGGGGCCATATTTCTTGTGATTGGCTGTGGATGCCACACAAGAAAGATAGCATGAAAAATCTTGAAAAGAGCTTTGTCCAAGATGACCTTCTGAAGGCACATAGTGACCACGGCAAAAAGAAGATGGAAGCAGAATACTAAAAGACGCTATAACTTGCCTATATGGAGAGGAATCACAGTCTAAAAATAACAAATGGAGGTCACCAGTGGGGACTCTGAAGAAATTGCAAGTATCCTAATGAAAAGAAAAATAAAGAACCCAGATTTTTGGACCAATCACTACAAGGTGTCAATGATGTGACAACTGGGCCAAAACTTCTGCCTTGTTCATTTCAAGCCAAACTAAAAAAGAGAAAATTTAAAGTGGATAACATATCATGGTTATTATATTAGACTAGACTCAACAAGACATGGTATTTTTAATATTTTAAAATCAAGAAGTAACTTGAAAAGCAAATGACATTTGATTAAAAGTTTATCTGTCATGGGGAAACTGTGAACAAAGTTTAGAGTTGTATTATTCTTGCACTTTCTCCAGCCTAGTTTATTCTAGTAATAGTCACAAAAAGCCAGGACAACAAAATATCACAAGTTCTATTATATAAGAAATGTAGATGTTATAGGAGGATAGAAAGCTTTGCTTCTAGCTACCTGAGCTATTCGATAAATAACAACTATTCCATGATGGTGGATGTGAAGAGGAAGTGATCTTGGGTCCATAGTAAATCCTGCCTAAGATAGTAACTATAGAGGTAAAGTGTCTCCAAGAACTAGGTGGAAAGAAAACCAGACGTTGATTTGGGTTAAAAAAAAAAAAAAAAAAAGAAAAGGAAGAAAGAAGGAAATCTATATCTTATGCCTCGGACTGTGCAGTGGAATATTCTCAGTGCATTCAATTTTCTCCCTGGTGTCTACCAAGAACTCACAAAAGCATCCATAAGGGGGAAGAAAACTTTAAAAAACTTGTCAGGCTAAAAAATTGCTAAGCCAGTTTACAATAATTCTAGTCAGGTAATAACTTTCATGCTCTTCTCATCTTTATTTTCTTCCTTCACTTTGATCCTAGAGGGGAGATAGAAACAGCAGCTAATAGGTGATAGGGCCAGGGGATAAAAGATCTTACAGTTGAACCAACTTGGAACCCTAGATTAACTGTATGGTGCAGGGAATTTGTAATTACTAAATCAAACAATGTCTTTGATTTTTAAGTTACCCTAATTTTCCCATTCCCTGTAGTAGGAACTAACACAAGGGGCCCCTATTATATGCCAACATGGTTCTAAGAGCTTTTACCTCTACTAACTCTTTTAATCCTCACCACAGCCCTGGGATGTAAGAATTGGTAATATTCTGCATCTTATAGAGGATAAAACAGAGGAATAGTTAAGTAATTTGTAAGTGACACTGAAGGATTGGAAGTTAAAACCTGACAGTCTAGTTCCAGAGTATTGTACATGATCCTAACCATTATTTTATATGCTGGAAGTAAAGATAAATGTCAGGGATCTGTTCTAATTTTCATCAAGTACCTGACATAGGGAACTCTGCTTCTCCCCTAAGCAGGTTTGAATAAATAGAGAGAAATAATAAAGTGGTTTCTACAACTTTAATTCCCTGTTCAATGTACAGATTGCTTACCTGTCCTTTAGCTGATAGA
Source organism: Canis aureus (assembly GCF_053574225.1). NCBI lineage: Eukaryota > Metazoa > Chordata > Mammalia > Carnivora > Canidae > Canis > Canis aureus. The sequence continues at coordinate 9,853,166 of NC_135646.1, read as the reverse complement.
AGCTATTGAAGAATTCCAAAATAATTTTTCCTATGATGGAATCTCCATTTTGGTGTGATCACCCTGACTACTGTGTATTTTGGTTTAGTGGGGTACAAGAGTGGAAGAAAATGGGTAGATTAGAAAGACTATTATGCACTGATAAGTGTCTGAACTAGGAAATGGAGATGGATACAAGAGGAGAGATTCAAGATATAAGTATGAGAAGAATAGATAAAACCTAAGTATTGATCGGAGGTAGGGTTAAGAAAGACTTATATGTGTCATTGATATTTTGTGTGTGAAACTAAGAGTATCATAAAATTAGAGTAAGGATTACATTAGAAAATTCATGGCAGATACTTAGCACTATGTACTATAAATGACTAAGAAACTTTGCTGAGGTGGGAATAGCTTGGGTCCTATCACCTTGTGCTTATCCTAGAGAAAGTAATATAAACCCTCTGGACCTTCTCTGACTCTTCTATGAAGCACTAGTACCTTCTTCATGGTTTGTAGAGGGATTACATGAAAAGGACTCCTATTAAAGAGATTAGCACAATTCCTCACACACAAAAGCTCTCAGTTGATACTAACCCATCTTCTACTAGACCCTTTTCTTTCCATCTACGTAACATTACCAATATGGCTCTTTGAAGTAATTTCTACACACCACTAAACCACATGGCTGTTCTAAAAGAGAAAGCTGGTTTCTCATCAAGATACTTCATTGCTGTTTCGTAAATAGGAAAGATCCTTTAGATTTTGTTGTCTACTGACAAAACTATTGTTTTGGCATGATACAAGTGCAGAGGATACTAGGATGTCATGCATTCCACATGCATGATGGATGAAAACAACTAAGTAGGAAAATAATTGACAGCTAACTACAATGTGCAATATTATTTCAAGTAGGAAGTGAAAAAACATACCAAGGGTTAAAATTTCCCCCATCTATCTATTTAAGGCTTCCATCAAAGGTGTCACGTTCTGGGACATTTTTGATATTTTATTTTCTGTATTTCATACATGTTCTCTAATTTGGTTCTCCTTCCTTCATATTTAAACATACAGTAAGTCTGCTGAAGTCAAGTTAAAACTTTTTTGGTTTACTTCATTTTTATCTCAAACGTATGACATTTGGAGACAAACTTATTGTTAAAATTTTGATTTTTCCAATTATGTAAAGAGTTAATAGGCAATAAAATAATCAATGTATTGCAGAAACACTGTTCCACATATCAAAATGGGGAGAGAGATAAATGATTTATAGATTGATACACAACTCTATTGTATCATGGCTTGAACTGTTAAGAGACTGGTATATAAGATAATTTGGAGGTATCAGAAGTTCAGGTTATAAACAAATCCTATAATTATAAGTTGAAAAGTGCTTGAATCTAGAAGCAAACCCCAAATTTGGATTCAAGGGAAAATTGTGGGGGAAAAAGAGATGAACAAAGATGTTTTCCTTAACCAAGATGGAGAACAAGAATCTTCCCAGCCAGGAAGTTAATGTCTTAAATTGCTATTGTTTTGGCATCATTTATAATCATTTACCAACTGCCTTTTGAGGGTTAATCAGCTTATTTTTGGTAGTATTTTTTGTGAGGGCAATTTAATTTCTTTTCTTTAATCTATCATTCCTAATTACCTTCAAGATTAACTCTATACAACTTAAATCACATTTTGCTACACTTTATAGATCCTGGGATTGTCTTGTCACTATATTGTCATCCACATAGTTCTAAAAATTCTATTTGCAATCTGTAGGACCTGGAATGGTAAACACAGCCAGAATTAAAATGTATTGACATGTGAATATATAAGTTATTTGATATCAGTGAGAAAAACAGAAATGCAGTCATACCCCGAACTTCAGTGTTTTCATATTCTAAGCCTTTGAAGTGTTGCTTTCCTTTGCTGTACATCTTTTGGTTCATAGTTTGTGCTTTATTTTTTTTCCTTGTAGAGTTTGTTGATTCACTTAGAGTTGGAAAGACAGAGGAATTGTTTACTAAAGATAGATTAATAAAGATAATTGTTTCTATAAGGCCAAATGCAACTCTCCACATCCTCCTACCTTATAAAGCAGCATTTTTTGAACTTCAATGTACATAGCAACCACCTGGACAATCTTCATAACATGCAAATTCTGACTCAGGACTTAGGAATTCTTGAATCCTGTTTCTCTAAGTCTCCAGGTAGTGCTCTGGGGATCATACTTTGAGCTGTTAAGATGAATAGGACAAAGGGAACACCAGAAGTATCCTAAATATTTTGCTTTAATGCTTTCACTGTATCAGACATCTTAACATCCATTATCTGCTAATATCCTCCATAGTAGCTCTCGGAAGTAAGTGATGTTATTCCTAAAATTTGAGAAAATAGATACAGCAATTCAGAGTAACAAACTGATCTCTTTGTTCAATAAGCAAGATGTGCATTGTGGAATTACCTAACTTCTGAAGGTTTTGGTTTCTGTCTTGTAAAAAAGAGAATAAAATATTTACCTCACAAAGATGTTGGAAGGACCTAAGATATATGTAAAGCATCTAGCCCAGTGCATGACCCAAGTAAGTCCTTAATAAGACGTCTATTGTTATTGCTATAACTCCTATTTTAACAGTATATTTTGCCAATCAACCAAGAAGAAAACATAAGTGCTTATATTTCATATTTAGTGTTGGCCATTATGAGGTGATATAATTTGAATTATAGGTGTAATTGACAAATTTGTACTTCCATTGACCTGATTGGTTAAGGTACTTAATTATATAATATCATTCTCCTTCTTTAAATAATGAATCTTAGTAATAACCATTCACTGCAAATTATGAATGTCCTGACTTATTCATAGTTTTCATTAGTCAGCATTGAGCCTTACTAACTGTGTATATTTTTTCCTATCATGGAAAAGTACAAGTCAAGTAGTGAACCCTAGTATGCCAATCACTTAGTAATTTCAAGATTGCTAATTAGCTTCATGTTGAAGTGGTAAGATTATCAGGGTATAATGTATTCATTTATGTTAATGATTCCTTATTTTATCTTATACAAGAATCACAAATTTCCTTGGAAGCAGAAAGAATGAAAGAACCACTAGAAGCTTTTAATAAAGTGTTTATGCATTTAAATATGTGATTGACTTACAATCACATTGCAATCCTTTATTTTAAAGGAAATGATATAATAAAATGTAAAACACGTTACTTATAAAAAGTATTTTTTTTCTTTCTAAATGTAACTGGTATTTCAGTAACTAAGATGGAAATTACCATAGTATAGGAAATGTCCTCTACCCTCAAGGAGAGAAAAAACAATCACACAAAAGTGATTAGCGACTAATTATAGTTTAAATTCTGTGAAAATAACTACATACAAAATAAGAATTTTTAAAAATGGGAGAAAAGGAGCTCAGAAAGGAGAAAAATTGAGCTCAGATTTGAGGGATAAGGTACAGGTGGATGGAGGACAGAAGTGAACAACAACAACTTAGAAAAATGCATCCCTTCTTTTTTTGGAAGGCTGTAGGACTAAGGATCAGAAAAGCTGAATTCAAAGTTGGTGCCAGTTTGAGCAACTGAGTGTACATTTATTGGACCACACCACCTCATGTGTGAAATGAGAGATTTATAAAAGATGTCTTCCTAACTACTCCAGAGTTCTTCACTTCTAAAATTTTAGGCCCAACATTTTAGCTATCTGGGGCCAGAAATGGAAAGGTGTACACAGACTGCAAACATTAGAAGCCAAGAGGAAATAGGACGGTAGACAGAGAGTGAGCCAAAAAAACTTTGGCAGCCTTTAGCGCACCTAGTACTTGAAACAGAATTACTACTACCTGCTTTTGACAAAAGCATGGCAGTAAGAAAGGTCAGCTTAAAAGGTCAAAATTAGGATGTGGCTGGACAAGGAGGCCGGTGGACATGACAACATTGCAATCACTATATGAGTAACATGCAGTATGACTGACATTGTCAAGTCAGTATCATGTGTCATCCACGCAGAAGAACTGGGCTGTGTGTAAAAGTTTCAGCTATAAAGGAGAAATTAGGTGTCCAGACTTCAGACCAGGAAACTCTCTATAGCAAGGGTCGTTACCAAAAGAAAAGGAACATAAACTAAAGACTCAAGCAAAAGCCCAGGGTTGAGAAATGTTGAAATACCCAGGCATGGAACCAGTGACAAAGGTACGGATCCAGTATTCATGTACTAAAAAACTGGTAACAGAGAATCAGCAACAAAACTAACTTCAATTTGAAATTAAATTACTCTGAACTAGTCTGCCTTATGTAAGCTTTTTCTCAGGTCTTGAATGGAGAGCGGGGAGCGTTTACATCAATCTCAAGGTGGGAGAGCTGGCAGGCCCACAGGTGGCAGCTGCCCTGAGCTACAGGGGCCTTTTCCTTTCTTGTGGGTGAGGGGGGAGTCTTGCATCATGGACAGAGTGGTCTCTAATGGACAGCCTTCAGTCTTTTGGTGGACTCGTCTCACCAAATAAGAGGAGGGGGAGTTTTTCACCCTACATGGTTTGTACGGCAACTGTCACAGCAGCCTTTCAACAAGGGGGTGGGGCTATAATCGTTATGCAAATATGTTATACATTAGAAGCCCAGGGGGCACAAAATCTTGACCTTGTGGCTTCCAAGACCTGGGGCTAACAGAACAAGAGCCACAGGTGTAAGGCATGTGCTCTCCTCTACCTCTGCCCCTGGGTAACCCGAGATTTATTATAATATATTTGCATATATTATATCGTCAGAGGCAAATGCATATTATATTATTTATCATAATGATTGATATCATAATCCTTGCCTCTAGTTCATGTCTAACTACCTACCTTATCAATACCTTATTCTAAATTTTATCTTTCTAGAATGTCTTTTCTTCCTCATCCCTCCCCAAGAGATTATGCCCAGCGATATCTCTTTTGAACACTTCTAACCCCTGTAGCATATGCGGTCGGTGCTCTGCCCTTTTCCCCATCAATGCATGCCAATCTGATTTCCAACTGCCAACATGATGGGCAAAGAAATCCTTAGGGACTTCCTTTCCCTGGGCAAAGGCTACTTTGCCCACCCCTGTGGCAGTCAAGAAGTGAGGGGCATTAAACCTACTAGGAGCAGCCCTCAATCAGTGAGTGGCAGGAGTCAGTGTACAAATATTTCACTTCCCTCATGCCTAAAATTAGATATCTCTGAAGTGGATGTGTCCTATACTGCAGATTCTCCAGCAGGGTTCCCCACGATGATAGCTGGCTTATTAAGTACCTTTCATTAGCCGCCTTTGCTTTCTGGCCTTAGATTTACTGTAGGCGAGGATAACTGAACACAACCTTTCCTACCCAAAACATAATTTACTGAATGTGTGTAGCTATGGGAATACTTTGATTAGTAGCTAATCTTTGCTTTGAAACAAACAAAAACAAACAAACAAACAAAAAACCCCAGAATTTTAGCTGCTGAAAGTCATTGCAATCAATTATTGGACAATATGAAAATTAGTTGGGATCTTGGCAGTTTCTATCAGAAATGTGACCCTGCAGGCATCACACTACACTGGTCACTAATTGGCATTTGGCATTCACTTTGAAAGTTTCAGGAGCTATAACAGCAGAAGCAGCCCTGTCAAGGATGTCAAGCAGACATGACATCACACTACTCATGTCAAGATGAGTGGTAAAACTATTTGGTTTCACTAGTGTGATCACACTCAGGTTGTTTTAAGATGTCCAGTGCTGCTGGAGGAACTGATGAATCTGACAGAGGGAAAGTTCTTTATAGGGAAATTAGGAGTCTGAATGTCAGAGGCAAATGTCAGATTGTTTTGTTCTAATTCGCTCCTTTCAATTTAAGGATTCTAGGAAGATATTTAATGATATATACATACAGTAGACATCCTGCTCTGCAAGTTTAATGTTGAACATATAATTGAGGTAGAATTTTATCTTTCGAAAAGTTTATGGACATTTTTATGCATTTAATCTTGGTATCAGTCATAGTCTTTATGGTTGTTTTGACATGAATGTAATATTATCAAATCACTATCCTAAACTTCTCAGGACATAATGAACATACACTGAAATTTAAAATAAATTTGCTTGCCAGGCACTCCTAAAGGAAATAAGTCATTAGATTTCATATTACGTAGACATGTCAGTTTTCTAGCGAATTTCACTTATTCATTCGATCAGTTGTTTATGGGACACACAGTAGAAATGTAGCAGTGACTGAAATATACAGTATAAAAACACCTGCCTTCATGGAGATTAATTCTATAGGAGAAACTAACAGTTAAATAGATGACAGGGCACCTGGGTGGCTCAGTGGTTGAACGTCTGCCTTTGACTCAGGTTGTGATCCTGGGATCCTGGGATTGAGTTCCACATCAATCTCCGCACAGGGAGCCTACTTCTCCCTCTGCCTGTGTCTCTGCCTCTCGCCCTGTGTCTCTCATGAACAAATTTATAAAACCTTTTTTGAAAGTGGTGACAAGTGCTATGGAGAAAAAATATACAATGGAGTGTAACATGACACGGTAAGGTAGCTTTGGGGGCTTGAATAGTGATTTTAAATAAGATGGTCAGGGTGAAACACCAAAAAAGATTATTAAGCAAAAACAGAAATGAGATGAGAGAGTGAGCCATGCCAGTATCTGCTGTAAATGCACAGCAAGCAGAGGGAAAGTGATGCAAAGACTCTCATGCAGCAATATTTATACAGAGCAGTTAGGCCAGTGCCACATGGAGAGAAATTAATGGGGAAAGGAGTAGTAGGATATATGGTCAAAAAGGCTGCAATGGGCCTAATCATCCCTTTCTAAGGTCATTGGTTCTTAATGTGAGCTATGTGGGAAGCTGGTGGAGGATGCTGAGCAAAGGTATGACATGAATTGACTTACATTTCAGAATCATCAATCTGGCTGAATGTTAAGAATAGAAATGGAGTGCGTTAGTCAGATTAGGCAAATGGCTGTAAAAATAACCTTCAAGTCACAGTGGCTTAACATAATAGCAGTTGGTTGGTTTTATTTTGTTTTGTTTTATTTTTTCTCATTCAAAGAACTAAATAAATGTGAGTGTTCAGGCAAAGAAGCACTCAATTTAGGCAATTTAGGCAATGAGGGACTCAGGTTGGTGTATCTTGTGGCTCACTCAGGCCAGCCCGACAATGTGTGCCATCCGTGGCTGTACTTAACAACAAAGTAGGCTGGGAAGTGCTGTCCAAATCTGTGTTCAGCAGGAAAAGGAAAGTGGGTTTGGAGAACAAATTATAGTCTTTGCCGCAGGCAACAAGAGGAGACAAAGGGACTGTAGTCAGGAGCTTGTTGCATTTGTTCAAGAGAAAGAGAGATGATGGCAGCCCAGAACCACAGTGGTGCAGGGGGTATAGTGAGACCGATGCATGGAAGAATTTCCAAAGCTCTTCTTTCTTTCTCTCTTTTTGGTAGTGAGCAGGAGATATTAGTAGATGCTATGTGAAACTATGTGAAAAATTGTTTCAAAGATCAATTATGATTGAGAAATGATGGATTTTTCTTTTTTTTTGATGGATTTTTCTATAGAAGAATTCTTACAACTAATAAAAGCTTGCTTAAGAGTTTGTTTTATTAAAGATAAATGTAATAGGCAATTGTTTGAAAGAATTCCTCAGTAATTTTTAATAGACAATGTCACATAGGTAATATTCTATAGAATATAGAATATTTTGGGGGAAGAGAAATGAATTATTGTTTAGAAGACAAGGTTTGGTCTTTGATATATATGGTCTTCCTGTGTGACTTTAAGTGACTCTTACCCTATTTAAAATTTACTTTTTTTTTTTTTGTTAGCACTATTTTTAAATTTCCTTTTCTTTCCTTTTTAACATTTTATTTGTTATCGTGATGAGTGTACTCTTTAATCCTCATCTCTTATTTCCCCCATATCCCCACTCAGCGCCCCTCTGGTAACTATCTGTTTGTTCTCTCTGGTTAAGAGTCTGTTTCTTGCTTTCTGTCTCTCTCTTTCTATCTTTGCCTGTTTGTTTTGTTTCTTAAATTCCACATATGAATGAGATCATATGATGTTTCTTTTTTTCTGATTTATCATGCTTAGCGCATTATATTTTCTAGTTCTATCCATGTTGTTGCAAATGGCAAGATTTCATTCTTTTTATTCCATTGCATATGCTTTATCCATTCATCTTTTAATGCTGCAATAAAAATAGGGGTGTATGTATCCTTTTGAATTAGTGTTTTTGTATTTTTGGGGTAAGTAGTAGTGCAGTTACTGGATTGTGGGGCAAAATTTACTCTTCTTGATCCTGAACTGGATATATTAACACTTAGATCGCTCTCCCTACAGAGTATTTAATAAAACATTGTACAATCAAGCATGGTAAACATAAATGAGTGTTATTATAACTCTTGGTATCGCTAAGAAAGAGCAGAATACATGGAGATGCAGAGTTTTTACCTTGAGCAGGCTGGATGCCTGACCATTAAGGAGTCTTACAAGATAGCATCATGTTGACAATAGCCAGGTGGTCCTTACCCTTTTATACCCAGAATTGATTAAACAAAATTTGCAAAGCCAAACTCTACTTTTCAATTCATAAAATAAAGCTATTTATAAACAGGACTCAAAATTTATTAATTTAAAATAGTCTGGCTATGCTTATGTTTACCATTCATGACACCATTTTTCCATTATAGGGGTATTTAAGAATGCCAAGTAAAGAGTCAGACATTTGTCTAATGAACACAATGGATCAGAGAGAAACAGAGTAAGTGTGTTGTGGGGAATATTCTCTTTAGGGCTTGGTGAGAACTGACCCAGATAGCCTTCAGCTCTGCAGTAAGCATACCTCCTACATGGTATTTCAAGATCAATTCTCCATTGTTGGTCTGAGAGGATACCCCTTTTCTAAGCCACACAAACTGAGCAAGTTTTGCAGCTTAGACTGTCTTGCTATAAATTGGACAGAGAATGAATGATTTGATTTTCATTTGATAAATCATAGTCTCTCTCTACTTGTGATTCTTGCAATCATATTGAGTCACCTGGGAATGTTCAGTAGCCTGATCACTCATTCACAGTTGATTAATCTTGTCCATTATACCAGGTTTAAACAGTTAACCATCAGAGATGTCTTGTTTCTGAAACAAAAGACCTGGGATGAAACATCAATGAGAGAAGGAGACACCCAAGGAGGAAATGTTAGTGGTCATGGTTGATGCTAAAGCTAATGAAATATAAGAACTTTAGAATGTATATAAGGGAAGTTAGGAATCAAAATGCAAATATAGAGTAATTATTAGCTTACTTTGACTATAAGAGCACCTGTTTGCCCTCTGTTCAGTGTAATGTCAGACAATTGGAATGGCTCAGCTGCATTCTTTCCATCACTTGCACTTTATTAGTTTTCCCTTTACTTTTGAAAATAATTTTACTGAAATGGAAACACTAATTGGTGGCTTTTTCTTTCAACATTTTCAGTATTTCACTCCACTTTCTTCTTGCTTGCATGGTTTATGATAAGAAGTCTACTATAATTCTTATCATTGTTCCTCTATAGGTAAAGCATCTTTCCATCTGGCTTCATCCAAGACCTCTTTGTCTTTGGTCTTCTACAGTTTTTTTTTTTTTTTTTGGTCTTCTACAGTTTAAATATGAAATATTTATCCTATGTGATGTTATCTGAGTCTCCTGGATATTTGGTTAGGTGTCTTTTATTTGTTTTGGGAATTTCTAAGTCATTATTACTTTAAATGTTTACTTGCTCTGTTCTCTTTCTTCTTATCCTGGTATTCCAATTATGTAAGTGCTATACCTTTTGGCTATCCTGTAGTTCTTAAATATTCTATTCTGTGTTTGTTTTATTTTGTTTTCCTTTTTCCTTCTTTTTACATTTCAGGCTGAGAAGTTTCTGTTGACCTGTCTTCAAGCTCACTGACTCTTTTGTTGCCATACTGAATGTACTGATGAGCCTAACAACTAAAGCAAATAGGTATTTAGTGTGAGGATTTATATTATTCTGGCTAGATGTTGGACTTTGTTTAATGTTTGATGTAACTGAGGCACCAGAGTACCAGAGACTTCAAATTCCCTAGGGAATTCTTTTTTGACTTTGGACTTTACTAAATACTTTTCTTTATAGTAAGTCTGTGTTTACAACTTTTTAAGCTATAATCCATTATTACTATCCTGCAACCTTGTTGGTGTGATTATAATATATGCAGGAGGGAGCATCTTTTGTAATCTTTGCATTAAATCTCAGTTTTTATATAGTTTTGTGATTTATGTGACCTTCACATGGTGAAGGTGACCTTCACAAAGAAGTGTGTCACCAGTGATGTAGGTTTTTTTCCTCAGCCCCTTACTCTCCTCTGGCCGCAATATTCCAATATGTTCCCTTGAATCCCTCATTCCACATGACTATGTCCCCAGTCTTTGGTGGGATCAGAAGAATGGAAGAGGTTGGAATGGGAGGACTTTTCTTTCTCCACTTAGTATTAAGATAGATAGATAGATAGATTTAAGAAAGTGTTTTTTCCTTAGAGAATAGCCCTGAGTGTACTTCACAATGATTATACCTTCACTTCAGGCCAGAGTCATGAAGAGATTTTCCTTAGATCTTCACTGTGAGAACACGGTGTGATGATCCTGGAAGTAAAGCCAAAGAAATTGTGAATTTATCTCTAGGACTATGGCTCCCAGGAGTTTTTTACTCTAAAGTTAGTCCATACTTAGCCTCCAGCAATCTACCAATATTACCATTTAAGTGTTTAAAAATCAATTTATGGCCCTAGTGGCTTCTGTTCCAGGTGAGGTTGTGGTTGTTTTCTTCTGGATGAGCCTGTGTCTCTAGATTTAAGGATGGTAGTTTGTTCTATAACTTCAGTTCTCTGATAGACCCAACAAAAATTATTAGCTTTCAGTTTGTCCAACTTTTTCATGTTGTAAGAAGGAGTGATGACTTATTACCTCTTTATACAACAGAGATAAAACCAGAAGTCTTTTATTCATTTTGTAGCTACTATTGCCTTCCTTGTTTTAGAAATGGGTCTCTGGAGTAAGAAAGGAGTTCCTAACTAATCCTGAGATATACTGGGGATAGAAGTTAATATCAGACTAGACTTGCTGCGATTCTTTGTAAATATAATTTCTATCACTTCACCATCTTAATTCCAAGGACAGTCCAGTGTAGGCCTGCATTTTTGACTTAGACATTCAACACTTGGTTGTCTAACAGATTATCTAATAGTTTTTATTCTTGGTTGAGCAATGGGAAGGAGGATTATGAGTATAATAAAATGAAATTTTCATAAACAAGGCCCAGCAAGCTAGATGAAAACCTCCATTTACCTTCAGCATGTTAAATTCAGTTCTTAGCTGTTGGATGTCTATTCCTAGAAGTGAGAAATTACATTTGTTCTCCTTCCCCAACCAAGGTCCTGGAGACACTTCTTTTATGTGAACTGCTAAAATAAACATAAGTAAAATAGAGATAAATTATAGAAAGATTTAACATCTTTCCTTCTACAAAAATAATGAAACTAATATAAAATAGTATAAAATATGCTACTAAATATGGACATATTCTTTTAAAAAGACTAGAAATCATATGCTTACAGTATAAATCTTTAACTTTGCAGATTTAACAGAATCTTAAATTTTCAGAGTTATAAGGGATCTTAAAGGTCTGTTTCTTTTATAAATTTAAATCATTAGTCTTATCCAAGTTGTAATAAATGCAAAATAAATCAATATGTTACCTATTCTTTTTTCTCCTCCTTTCTCATTCTTTTATATGGATTTGTTCATGCCTTTTTGGTGTGAACATGCATTTCTTTAGTTTCAGTATCATTATGAGCCAGGCAGTGTGCTATTGATTTTTCAAGTGATTTTTAAATCTCTGGAAAAGTAGCACTTAAATCAGATAAGTGAAATGATTGATTTGTGTTATATATGATGTGAAAATTGTAACTCTTCATCCTCTTTTTCAGTATGTCTCAGCCTTTTTATTTTTCATTATTCCCCCATGATACCTCAAGATATTTTTTCCTGATCACTCCATCTTCCATGAAATTTTATTAGTACTATACACATACCATATATCTGTGTAGTACTATAGATCTTGAGAGGCTCAGAAACTATTGTAATATCTAAGAGTTTTGCCTCCATTCTATGAACCAAGATTCATGCCCTTGGACATGCCTTTGTCCTGAGAGTACATGATTAATAACAAAAATTTATTCATCAAGCATCTAACAAATTTTAAGTGCAGGTTCTGCAGTCAGGCTATTTAGTATTCTAACTCAACTAATTAGCCAGTGTGTGAGCATGAGCGACTTATTAACTCAATATTCCTCAGTTTTTCCAATTAAAGAAAATAATGACACCCAAATTTGTTAAAATAACACAGACTACCAAAACAAAACCTCTAAATGTATGCTGTTTCAAATATGATAGAAGTGTATTTCTCACTATTGTGAATTCCAAAAAGAGTTTTTCCTGAGTGTCATGTTAGCTCTGTGCCAGATGCTGACTTCTGCCATCATGGGCTCCACTGGTCTTAAGCCTAGACACAGCTTCCAAGACTGCCTTGGGAATTGATATACAGACATTAAGCAAAACAAGATAATTGAAAATTGCCCATGGGAAGTCTTACAGGCCAGTGTGGAAGTGGTACATGTTGCTTCTGTCTATATTCTGTTGCCCAGAACTGAGTATTATAATCAGAGCTATAACTGCAAGGTAGGCTGGGAAATATGTTTCATTTCTATGTGCAAGGAAAAGAGATGAATTTGGTTAACAGCTAGTCAGTCTTTATGATGACAGCTATTTTATAACATTGTGGGTATTATTGAGCTATTTGAAATATATAGAGTGTTTAGAAGAGTCTAGTGTTGTAACTAGGTTCTTTAAAGGGATATTTTGAGAATTATGGATGGAGTATAGAAAATAAGTTTAAGTATCATCGTATATAGAGGGAGTTGATATTTATAAAAATTAAGTAATTTATTCAGTGTTATTAAGGTAGAATTTGAACCCTAGCAATCAAAATTTAAAACCTGTGTTGTTGTTTATTTTTTCTCACTACGTTGTGCTTACTCCACTCAATAATTTAATTACTTTTGCTTGTTAAAAGGCACTCATATTTTTACTAATAAATCAGGGACTCTTTAATAATGTGACGTAAATAATTAGACTATTTTATAAAATGCCTTTGAATTATAATAAAGATAATGCTGATGGCATTAATTCTTGAGTTTCTAATTGTTTTATTTTAATAAGATAACAGTTGTGGAGAGTGTGTTTCAGAGAGATAATATATAAAAACTGACATTTTGAAAAATGAAAATCTGTGTATCAAATTGAGAAATAGGGCAACCTGGGTGGCTCAGTGGCTTCGGCCGTCTTCAGCCCAGGGCGTGATCCTGGAGACCCCGGATCAAATCCCACATCAGGCTCCCTGCACGAAGCCTGCTTTTCCCTCTGCCTGTGTCTCTGCCTCTCTCTCTCTGTGTCTCTCATGAATAGATAAATAAAACCTTAAAAAATTGAGAAATAAAGTCCTCTGAGGATATAAAAATTAATCTGAGGTAAGTATATCTTTAAAAATTCTGTTGATCTTCCTAACAGTCTCAATATAAGGAACCCTATAAGATTAGCTAACATTTTGTCAGTTTCCAATTTGCTCACTATATCATCAAAATAATGTTTTGTTGCAGATTTTATTTTACTCATTATTTTTCTATAAAGATTCTGTTAATTGTGACAATTTTATAGCTGCTAACTTTTTAGAAAAGTGATGAGCAAAACTGTTAAAGAATACCTGAAAATAGGGGGGAAAAACTACATCTTATCACTGACGTATATATGTTTGCTCTTCTACTGATTTTCTTCATGCATACATGTTTCACATGTATGCATTTTTAACATACTTACCTTTTTGTATTCATTGTTTCTAGTATACAATTGACCCTTGAATAATGAATGCAGGAATTATGGGTGCCAACCCCTATGCAGTTGAAAATCCATGCATTAACTTTTGACTCTTCCCCAAAATAACTACTAATAGCCCACTATTGACTGGAAGCCCTACCAAAAACATAAACAGTTGATTAAAACATATTTTATATATTAAAGGTATTATGTACTGTATTCTTCTAATAAAGTAAGCTAAAGAAAAGAAAATATTATTAGGAAACCCATTAAAAAGAGAAAATACATTTATAGTACTGTAAAAAAAACTCCACGTGTAAAGAAAATCCAGGGAACTTAAAGTTATGTTTTTCAATGGTCAGCAATAATTTTGTATTTCTCCAGGGTCTTTAAGATGGCCATTTTTAATGGCTTTAAAACATTCCCTTGTGTTATTGTATAATTGGCACATTTAACAATTTAACCAATATCAACTTTTCTATTTCTCCTTATTTATTCTCAAGTGTAGACTTTCTTCTTAGTGTTGAGAAGTTATTTTCAATTGTGTCAGCATGACATTTTAGCTTAATTTCATCTTTATTCTTCCTAGGTATTTCTGCCTACCTTTTTTTTTTTAATAAATTTTTGCTGCTTCTTTTCTTAACTATAATTAGTTGTTCATGGAGTTTCTTGCATGATCCTCCCTATTGCAATTTTCACTTTGTTTACTACCTAAAAACTCTCCATGAACTTTAGCTTTCAAACCATATCCTGTTTTTTGCCTTAGTGCAGTATCATCTGGGTTTCACTAGTCATGATTTTGTTCCTGTAAATTGATTACATTCCAGAATCTCACTATTTATCATTTTGTAGAGCCATTAGAATTAAGCATAACATATTGAATTGCTGACAAAAATTATCCAGAAGATAAAACATGTAAGGATGACAATTGATTTACCTGTAAAAGATTTTTTACCTTCTTTAAACTATAATATATATATATATATATATCATTAATTTATTTTTAGGGGGTAATTTCATACCTGTTAAATTAATATTTTTGACATGAAAAATATAATGCTGGGAATTGTCACTATAGAGTTTTAAAAATTAGAAGACATGGGATATATATCAGATCCTTAATATTTAACATAGAGATATTATAAAATGTTGATCTTAAGAGCTTTAAAATTTTTATCATCAATTCTTTGTATTAGTTTGCTATTTACTATTATTAACTTGACACATTGACATCTACCCAATGAAAAATATGGTGGTTATAATACTGCTCATCTATTATTTCCAACTCTGCATTTTTGGGGCACATGGTAGGATTATACTTTTTGGTTCCTTTATTATGGGGTAGAGCTATAAAACAGGTTTTGGCCAGTGAATTTGAATAGAAGTAGCATGTGCCACTTCTGGTCAGATTTCATTGACAATGTGAGTTTCTATTTTTCCTTCTGACAGCATAACTAGCCTTGTTACCAAGAATGGCTGCTCTGTCATCATTGGTCTGAAGGCATTTATAGGACAAGCAAGAAATAAACCTTAGCTGATTTAAACCACGTGACTAGGGATTTTCTGTTACTGCAACATTAACTAATGATTTTCTGCTTCTTACAGAAAAGTCAGTTGTTGGTTGTATTTGAAAAAAAAATATATATATACATATATATAGCATTTTGCTTATTTAATTATTCCTTGTAGCAATTTATGCCAAATGATTAATGAAGAGTTCTGATTTCAAATTATTGACTTCTTTCCTCTGTAGGAAAGATGGTTTCATTACTTTGCCTTCCTATAACTTATTCTCCAAGTCAACTTTATAACTACTTATTTTATAATGTAGTTTTCATTGTTTTTATAAACTTTGGAATTAAAATGTGTCTTCTGCATAGCAATATTTCATTTGCAGAATAAATGTAATAAATTAATGAATGTACACCAATTGCTTTCTTTTTACGTTTAAATTCAACTTAGTTAACATATAATGTAGTATTGGTTTCAGGAGTAAATATAGTGACTCATCACTTGCATTTAACACCCAGTGCTCATCACAAGTACCCTCCTTAAGGCCCATCACCCATTTAGTCCATACCCCCTCCACCTGCAGCAACCTTCAGTTTGTTCTCTATATTTAAGAATTTTTTTATGATTTGCTTCATTCTCTGTTTTTATCTTATTTTTCCTTCTCTTCCCCTATGTTCATCTGTTTTGTTTCTTAAATTCCACATATGAATGAAATCATATGGTATTTGTCTTTCTGTGATGGACTTATTTCACTTGTGATAATACTCTAGTTCCATCCAGGTCATTACAATGGTCATTACAATGGCAAGAATCCATTCTTTTTTATGGCTGAGTAATATTCCATATTCTATTGTGTGTGTATGTATATACCACTTCTTTATCCACTCATATGCCAATGGACATCTGGGCTCTTTCCATATTTTGGCTGTTGTGTACGTTGGTGCTATAAACAGTGGGGCATGTGCCCTTTTGAATCACTGTTTCAGTATTCCTTAGATAAATATCTAGTAGTACAATTACTGGGTTGTAGGGTAGTTCTATTTTTAACCTTTCAAGGAAACTCCGTACTGTTTTCCAGAGTGGCTGCACCAGTTTGCATTCCCATCAACAGTGGAAAAGTGTTTCTCTTTCTCCACATCCTCACCAACATCTGTTGTATTCTGAGTTGTTAATTTTAACCATTTTGACCAGTGTGAGGTGGTATCTCATTGTGGTTTTGATTTGCAGTTCCCTGATGATGAGTGATACTGAGCGTTTTTTCATGTGGCTGTTAGCCATTGATATGTCTTCTCTGGAGAAATGACTGTTCATGTCTTCTGTCCACTTCTAAAATGGATTATTTATTTTTGGTATTGATGAGTTCTTTTTTTTTTTTTTTTTCTGTTGAGTTCTTTATAGATTCTGGATCCTAGCCCTTTATCCAATGTATCATTTGCAAATATTTTCTCCCATTCCATACATTGCCTTTTAGTTGATTGTTTTCTTTGATGTGCAGAAGCTTTTTATCTTGATGAGGTCCCACTAGTTCATTTTTGCATTTGTTTCCTTTACCTCTGATAATGTGTCTAGTAATAAATTGCTGTGGCCAAAGTCAAAGAGGTTGCTGCCTGTTATCTCTTCTAGGATTTTGAGTGTTTCCTGTCTTACATTTAGGCCTTTCATCCATTTTCAACTTATTTTTGTGTATGGTGTAAGAAAGTGGTCTAATTTCATTCTTCTGCATGTCACTGTCCAATTTCCCAACACCATTTGTTGAAGAGACTGTCTTTTTCCCACTGGATATTATTTCCTACTTTGTCAAAGATTAATTGGCCATACAGTTGTGGGTCCCTTTCTGTATTCTTTCCATCGATATATATGTTTTTGTGCCATTTACCATACTGTTTTGATACTACATACTACAGCTTTGTAATATAGCTTGCAGTCTGGAATTGTATGCCTCCTGCTTTTTTTTTTTTTAACATTACTTTGGCCATTTGGGGTCTTCTCTGGTTCCATATAGATTTTAGAATTGCTTGTTCTAGCTCTGTTAAAAATTCTGGTGTTATTTTGATCAGGACTGCACTGAATGTATAGATTGCTTTGGGTAGCATAGCCATTTTAACAGTATTTGTTCTTCTAATCCATGAATGTGAAATGCTTTTCCATTTCTTTGTCTTCTGCAAATTCTTTCATATGTGTTCTATAGTTTTCAGCATATAGATCTTTTACCTCTTTGGTTAGGTTCATTCCTAGGTATCTTAGGGTTTTTGGTGCAATTGCAAATGGGATTGATTACTTTATTTCTTTTTCTGATGCTTTGTCATTGGGCCATAGAAGTGAAACAGATTTATGCACATTGATTTTGTATTCTGCGACTTTTCTGAATTCATATACCAGTTATTCTAGCAATTTTTTGGTTGAATCTTTTGAGTTTTCTACATAGAATATCATGCCATCTGCAAATAGTGAATTTTTGACATCTTCCTTGGTAATTTGGATGTCTTTTATTTCTTTTTTGTTGTCTGGTTGCTGAGGTTAGGATTTATAGTACCATGTTGTACAATAGTGCTGAGATTAGACATCCCTGTCCTATTCCTGACCTGCAGATGGTATTCACCGTGAGTCTTTCATATACGGCCTTTATGATGTTGGGGTATGCTCCCTCTGTCCATACTTTCTTGATTTAAAAAAATTATTTATTTTTTATTTATAAGAGACGCACAGAGAAGTGGAGACATAGGCAAAGGGAAGAGCAGGCTCCCTCTGTGGACCCTGATGCGAGACTCATCCTGGGACCCCAGGATCATGCTCTGAGCCAAAAGCAGATGCTCAAACACTGAGATACCCAGCCATCCCAAGGGTTTTTATCTAGAAACAATGCTGTATTTTATCAAAGGGTTTTTCTGCATCTATTGAGAGGATCATATGGTTCTTATTCTTTCTTTTAGAAATGTGGTATAGTATGTTGATTGATTTGTGAATATTGAACCATCCTTGTAGCCCAGGAATAAATACCACTTGATCATGGTGAAAAATCCTTTTAATGTACTATTGGATTCAGTAAGCTAGAATCTTGAGAATTTCTGTGTCCCATGTTCATCAGGGATATCATACTATAATTCTCCACATTAGTGGGGTCTCTTTTCTGGTTTTGAAATCCAGGTAATCCTGGCATCACAGAATGAGTTTCAAAGTTTTCCCTCCATTTTTATTTTTTGGAACAGTTTCAGAATAATAGGTATTAGTTCTTCTCTAAATTTTTTTTAGAATTCTTCTGGAAAGCCATCTGGCCCTTGACTCGTTTGTTGGGAGATTTTTCATTAGACTTATTCAATTTCTGGGCTGGTTATGGGTCTGTTCAAATTTTCTATTTTTCCTAATTCAGATTTGGTAGTTTATGTATTTCTTGGAGTTTATCTATTCCTTCCAAATTGTCCAGTTTGTTGGCATATAATTTTTCATAATACTCTTATGACTGTATTTCTGTGGTGTTGAAAGTGCTCTCTCCTCTTTCATTTGTGATTTTACTATTTCTCTTTTCTTTTTGATAAATCTCACTAGGAAATTTATCAATTTTGTTAATTTTTCATAATACTATTGTACACACCTGTATTGTGTCAATCTGTTTTACTGATTTTGATTTCTATATCATTTATTTCTGCTCTAATCTTTATTATTTCCCTTCTTCTGCTGACTTTAGGCTTAATTTGCTGTTCTTCTTCTATCTTCTATAGGTATAATGTTTATTTGAGATTTTTCTAGCTTCTTGAGGAGGGCCAGTATTACTTTATCCTTCCTTCTTATGACCACCTTTGCTTCATCTCAAAGGTTTTGGGCTGTCATGTTTTTGTTTTCATTTGCTTCCATTTTTTTTTTTTTTTTTGTATTTGTTCTTTAATATCCTGGTTAGCTCATTAATTCTGTAATAGGGTGCTCTTTAACCTCCATGTATTTGTGGTCTTTCCAGTTTTTTTTCTTGTAATTGACTTCAATTTTCGTAGTATTATGATTGGAAAATATGCATGGTATGATCTGGATATTTTAGTACCAGTTGAGGCTTGATTTGTGATTAAATATTTGATCTCTCCTGAGAATGTTCCATGTGCACTCAAAAAGAATGTGTATTCTGCTGCTTTAGGATGAAATGTTCTGAATATATCTGTTAAGTCCATCTGGTCCAGTGTGTCATTCAAAGCCACTTTGTTTCCTTCTGCCAGGATCTTCCACCTAGATGATCTGTCCATTGTTGTGAGTGGGGTGTTAAAGTCCCATGCTATTATTATATTATTATCAATGAGTTTCTTTATGTTTGTTATTAATTGATTTATGTATTTGGTTGCTCCCAAGTTGGAGGCATAGTCAAAATTGTTAGATCTCCTTGTTGACCAGACTTCATTATCAAATTATGCCCTTCTTCATTTCTTATTACAGTCTTTGGTTTAAAATCTAGTTTGTCTGATATAAGTATTGCCATTCCAGCTTTCTTTTGGAATCCATTAGCATGATAGATGAATTTCCACCATCTCACTTTCAATCTGGAGATGTCTTTGAGTCTAAAATGAGTCTCTTGTAAGCAGCATATCAATGGATCTTGTTTTTTTCTTAAGATTTTATTTATTTATTCATGAGAGACACACACACAGAGAAAGAGAGAGAGAGACAGAGAGAGAGAGAGGCAGAGAGACAGAGAGAAACAGAGAGAGGCAGAGACACAGGCAGAGGGAGAAGCAGGCTCCATGCAGGGAGCCTGATGTGGGGCTTGATCCTGGGTCTCTAGGATCAGGCCCTGGGCTGAAGGTGACACTAAACCACTGAGTCACCTGGGCTGCCCTGGATCTTGTTTTTTATCCATTCTGATACCCTGTGTATTTTGATTGGAGCATTGGGTCCACTTACATTCAGAGTAATTACTGAAAGATATGAATTTAGTGCCACTGTTACCTGTAAAGTCACTGTTCCTATAGATTGTCTCTGTTCCTTTCTAGTCTTTGTTGCTTTTGGTCTTTCTCATTCAAAGTGTCCTCTTTAGCATTTCTTGCAGAGCTAGTTTAAAATTCTTTAACTTTAGTTTTGCTAGTCCTGAAAACTCTTTATCTCTCCTATTCTGAATGACAACTTGCTGGATAAAATATTCTTGGCTGCATATTTTCCCATTTAGCACATTGAATATATGATGCCACTGTCTTCTAGCCTGCCAAGTTTCTGTGGACAGATCTGCTGGTAACCTTATGTGTCTAACCTTGTGACTTAAAGATCTTTTGTATCTAGCTGATTTCAAAATTGTCTTTTTATTTTTGTATTTTGCAAGTTTCACTACATTATGTCTAGCTGTTGAACTGTTTTTGTTGATTCTGAGGGGAGTTCTCTGTGCCTCTTGGACTTGAATGCCTGTTGCCTTCCTAAAATTAGGGAAGTTCTAAACTATAATCTGTTTAAATAAACCTTCTGCCCCTGTTCCCCACTTTTTTTCTTCTAGGATTCCTATAATACGGGTATCATTGACCTTTATGGAATTACTGACTTTGCTAAGCCTACCTTCATGATCTAATGGTTTTATTTCCCTCTTTTTTTCAGTTTCATTATTTTCCTTAATTTTGTCTTCTATATCACCTATTCATTCCTCTGCTTTGTCCATCATTGTTAGGATTCCATGCAGTCAGTTTTGCATCTCAGTTATAGCATTTTTTATTTCAGTCTGACTAGTTTTTAGGTCTTTTGTCTATGCAATCATGGTTTCTCTGGTGTCTTCTATGTTTCTTTCAAGCCTGGCTGGTATTATGACTGGTTTAAGTTCTTGTTCAGGTGTATTGCTTTTATCTGTTTTGAGAAAACCCCTGGCTATGATTTCTTCTTGATCTTTCTTTTGGGGTGAATTCCTCCATCTTGTCATTTTCTATATTTCCTGTTCCTGAAGAAGGGCCATCCACTATCAACAGACTAGTGCTTCAGGAAGTGTTTCTGCTGTTGGGTTTTTGCCTGCTCTTTCCCACAGGTCAGTCCTATGCAGTGTTTCTCCTTGCTTGCAGTGCAGTGTTTACACATTTAACTAAGCTCGTTTTGATTTATTTGTTAAAATAAGCCTGGTAAGAAAACAAAAACCAAAAAATCCTGATCCAAAGAAAAAAAGAAAAAGAACCAAACATTCCAAACATGCAAACAGAAAAAACTATAAAGCCTGATTCCAAACAGAAAAGTCAGAAAAGAAAAGAAAAGAAAAAAAGAAAAGAAAAGAAAAGAAAAGAAAAGAAAAGAAAAGAAAGAAAAGAGAAAAGAAGAGAAGGGAAGGGAAGGGAAGGGAAGGGAAGGGAAGGGAAGGGAAGGGAAGGAAAGGGAAGGGGAACAAAAGAAAGCTTGGTCCTAGTTCCGCCAGAACTGAAGCTGAGAGTTTGGAGCACTCTATGATCAGTACACTTGGTGCATGCAGGCCTCTGTTGGTCTTCTGGGGAAGAGGCCTGCTGCTCTGGCTTACAGTCAGACCTGCCCTAGTAACCATGCACTTACAGGGCGCAAGGGACTGGAGTTTGGTGTAAGTGGCTTCCACCTCCTTGGGGACTCTGTTTCTCACTGAAGTCCAACTGTGTTGGTGGCATGGGGGAAAATGGTACCACGCCCTTCTCTCCTCCCCGGACAAGGGATCTCACACCTGCTGCTGTGTAGGATCTGCTCCCCTCCTCTGGGGGAGAGGCTTGCTGCACTGTTTCTGGTGCTATTTCATCCCCAAAAGACAGTGACATGCCTGTGGGTGCCTGGAGTCTATGGTGAAGCACAGCAAAGAGCAGCGACTGAGGTTATCTGCCAGTTTTGTGTGCCCCTATCTCCTGCTAATGAATCCCCGCTCACTGGCACCTGCAGGGTCTTTTGTCTTTGGAGAGGACCTCTTCCAAATGTACTCCAGGAAGGGGAACATTCTCTTCTGGTGTGACCCAGGGGACTCCTACACAATGCTTTCTATACCCTGGCCTGTGTCCTCCTTATTCCCTGGAGCACATGCCATGGCTTTTCTCTGGCAAGAGTCAGGCACTTCCAAAACTTCAGAATATGAGCTCCACATGCTGCTTGCTATACTCAGTTCCTCTTGACTCTGAGGAGATAGGAAAGGTTCCCTCTCCACCATGCACCACAGCTTTTCTGTCCCGAAATTCATGTTTACATGCCTCATATTTGTCACTTTCTCTCCCCTTGACAGTGCAAGTTGCTCTCCCAGTTCTCTGAGTGATTTCTTAGGTGTTCCAAATGATTTGACTTTAATTTAGCTGTGTTCAGGGGACAGAGCAATCCCAGGGTTCCCCTTCCACTCCACCATCTTAACTCCTCTCTGCTTTATTTTTAATTTTTTCTTCTCTAAGTTCCATTTATTTTTAGTTTAATTTTATAGATATCCACAAGAATTCTTTATAAACCAATCTTTTATCAATTCATCTATGAGAATATTCCAGGCATGTATTATTCAAGGGAACATATTATTCATGGGAAGGTTTGTTTTGACACCATGTTACAGTGTATACTCATTTGATATATCTGCATATTCCTTAAAACATTAAATATAATTGGAATTTATATTAATATATTTGAATTTCAAATGTACTTAGGAGATCTTGCTTTTTAAGGTAACATTACTATAAATTCTTTTAGAGAGCCAAGATTTATTTTATCTTTGTTAAGATTTTATAAAATGACTTTCCTTAGAGTGAAAAATCAGCATCATATTTACCCCAGAATTAAATGAAGATCAGAATTAAATTTAATATCTTGTTAAAGTTAAAGCTGTAAGATAATTTACGATTAGAAATTATTTCTTATAATTTCTCCTGAATAAGAACTAAGAGTATTAATCAATTGATTAATATAATCTTTATTTTGAAGTTTAAAGATTTTTTTCCAGGAATATAAAATCTAAAGTAGAGGCTATATTAGTTGAGTGAAAGTTTTGTAACAAAGAAGCTATCAATGAAAATTGATATCTTATGAAATTTGAAGGTTCTATTAAGAGTACAAACCTAAGAGGTATAATATCTCATTACCAAAAAACAGGTGAGTTAAGGCTGTGACTGTGAATAAGGCCAAGTTTCTTTTCAAGGAGTCATTTTAGGTCTTTTGGAAATGATGGTGATATAAGGACAGACCATCACTATTTTCCTCTCTCTCATTTCTCTGAGTGAAATAAAAAAATGAAAATGAATAAGCATGGAGGAAAACCCATACCACTATATAGTAATATGCTATAGACTTCTTTTGTATATAGGACATAGACTATTTAAAATGAAAATAGTGAGGGTAACTTACTAACATCTTTAATGAAAAAGCTATGGAAAAGTCAATAGGCAAAAATAAGAATACCTGTTGGCTGAATACTTAAAAATGTGGAGTAAGGGGGGGGATCCCTGGGTGGCGCAGCGGTTTGGCGCCTGCCTTTGGCCCAGGGTGCGATTCTGGAGACCCAGGATCGAATCCCACATCGGGCTCCCGGTGCATGGAGCCTGCTTCTCCCTCTGCCTGTGTCTCTGCCTCTCTCTCTCTCTCTCTCTCTCTCTCTCTGTGACTATCATAAATAAATAAAAATTTAAAAAAAATTAAAAAAAAAAATGTGGAGTAAGGGGACGCCTGGGTGGCTTAGTGGTTGGGCGCCTGTCTTCGGCTCAGGTCCTGATCCCGGGATGTGGGATTGAGTCCTGCATCGGGCTCCCTGTGAGGAGCCTGTTTCTCCCTCTGCTTATGTCTCTGCCTCTCTCTCTGAGTCTGTGTCTCTCATGAATAAATAAATAAATCTTAAAAAAAAAGAATGTGGAGTAAGATATAAGACTTGTAGATAAGGATAGACTATGGATGAAACAAGAGCCAATCACTTGGAGTACAATTCGCCATTATGTATTTACAACACTCTAATCATACTCATCAGTGATTGCTGAGGCAATGGATAATATTTTCTGAAAAAAAATGAGAGAGAAAATAACTATTCTTTTAATATTCTATAAAGTTTCTCAAAATTATACCAGACCATAATATCAACTTTATATATTTGGAGAAGTTTAGGTGTAAAAGAACAGGTACTATACTAAGTGTTAAGCCATTTAAACATTGATTTAATACCCCGTACTTTTGATTAATATAGCAACTAAATTAATGAAAATATAATAAATGTTTATTAAGGATAATACTTATTACTTATTTATTTATTTATTTATTTATTTATTTATTTATTTATTTATTAATGAGAGAGAGGCAGAGACACAGGCAGAGGGAGAAGCAGGCTCCATGCAGGGAGCCTGGCATGGGACTCGATCCCGGAACTCCAGGACCTTGCCCTGGGCTGAAGGCAGGCACTAAACTGCTGAGCCACCCAGGGATCCCCAGAAACCCACTTTAAATATAGAGACACATATAAATTAAAAATAAATGGATTGATAAAAAGTATGCTAGCACTTTCAAAAGGAGTAGCTATATTAATTTCAGACAAAGAAAACTTCAAAATAAGGAAAATTTTATGGGATAAAGAACATTACATAATGATAGAAGAGTCAATTCTCCAAGAAAATATAACAATTCTTAACATGTATGCACCTGATAACAAAGCATCAAACTACCTGAGGCAAAGACTAATAGAACTGCAAGGGAAATTAGACGAACCCAGTATGATAGTTGGAGACATCAACACCCACATATCAAAAATGGACAGATCCAGCCGGCAGAAAATCAGTAAGGACATAGTTGAACTCAACAACACCTTCTATCAACTGAATATAATTGGCATCTATAGACTTTAGTTCATCCAACAACAGCAGAATTCACAATTGAATTTTCAATCCCACATGAAACATTCATCGAGACATCACCGTATAGGTCATAAGGTGTGCTTTAAAATTTAAAAGAATAGAAATCATACAGTGTCTGCTCTTAGACCATAATGAATTTAAGCTAGAAATTACTAACAGAAATGCAGTTTAACAATCCCCAAATATGTAGCTATTGAGCTATACATTTCTAAATAATACATTGGTCAAAGAGGAAATTTCAAGGTATGTTAAAAAAAATAGTTGCAACCAAATGAAAATGATAACACAACTTATCAACATTTCTGAGATGCAGCAATAGCAGTACCTACAGGGAAATATATGTATTGAATGCATATATTAGAAAGCAAGAAAGATCTAAAATCATTACATTTTCACTTTGGGAAATTAAGGAGGGGGAAGCATAATTTTTTTATAAATTTATTTTTTATTGGTGTTCAATTTGCCAACATATAGAATAACTCCCAGTGCTCATCCCATCAAGTGCCCTCCTCAGTACCCGTTACCCAGTCACCCCCAACCCCCGCCCACCTCCCTTTCTACCACCCCTAGTTTGTTTCCCAGAGTTAGGAGTCTCTCATGTTCTGTCTCCCTTTCTGATATTTCCCACTCATTTTTTCTCCTTTCCCCTTTATTCCCTTTCACTATTTTTTATATTCCCCAAATGAATGAGACCATATAATGTTTGTCCTTCCCTGACTGACTTATTTCATTCAGCATAATACCCTCCAGTTCCATCCACGTCGAAGCAAATGGTGGGTATTTGTCGTTTCTAATGGCTGAGTAATATTCCATTGTATACAAAGACCACATCTTCTTTATCCATTCATCTTTCGATGGACACCGAGGCTCCTTCCACAGTTTGGCTATTGTGGCCATTGCTGCTATAAACATCGGGGTGCAGGTGTCCCGGTGTTTCACTGCATCTGTATCTTTGGGGTAAATAGGGGGAAGCACACTAAATCCAAAGTGAGCAGAAGAAAATAGTAATTATAACAAAAATCAGTGAAATTGAAAAAAGGAGATCAGTAGAGAAAATCAATAAAACAAAAAGCTAATGCTTTGAAAAATAAAATCAGTAAGCCTCTAGTCAAGCTAACTAAGAAAAAATGAAAGATGACACAAATTACTAAAGTTATAAATAAAAGGGACAATCACTACTAAATGAAAGAGGGGTTATATAGACATTAAAAGGATAATAGAATACTTTGAACCACTGTATGACCACAAATTTGATAACCTAGATGAAGTTGGCCAATTCCTTGAAAGATATAATCTGCAAAAAGATCAGAAAAAGTTAATTAATAATTACTACCTCAAAATATAAAAGCAACAGGCCCAGATGGATTCAGTGGTGAAATCCACCAAACACTAAGCGAGGAAAATTTTGCCAATTCTTTGTGATGTGTTTCAGAGGATAGAAGCAAAGGTAATACTTCCTAACTTATTCTATGAAACCAGCATTACCCTAATACCAAGAGCAAAGAAAGATATTACAAGAAAGAAAACTGTGTGATTATCATAAGCCTAGATGCAAAAATTCTTGAAAAATATTTGCAAATTGAATCCAAAAAAGTACACCAAGAATTATATGACCTATGGTACTTATTCTAGGTATAAGTTCAACATTCAAAAATCAACATAATCATCACATCAACAGACTAACATGGAAAAAAATACATGATTAAATCAATAAATGGAGAAAATGTAATTGACAAAATGCAACGCCCATTTATGATAAAAACTCTAACTAGGAATAGGGGGGAACTTCCTCAACTTGATAGAGTCTGCAAAAAAATCTATAGGCAACATCAGACTTACTAGTCAAAAACAAAGTTTTTGCACAAGAGTAAACCATACTAGAAGTTCTTACTAATTAAACAAGGCAAGAAAACATATATGTATTGGGAAGGAAGACATAAAATTCTCATTGCTCAAAGATAACATGATCATTTATGTAGAAAATTTGAATGAATTGACAGAAAACCCCACAATCCCTTCTGAAGCTAATAAACAATTATAGCAACATTGAAGAATACAAAATTAATTTACAAAAGCCAACTGCTCTACTATATACAATGAATAAGTGGAATTGAAATTAAAGCAATATCATTTACATTAGACCAAATAAATGAAATAGGAATAAACCTAACAAAATATGTGCGTGATCTATGTGATGAAAACTACAAAACGAATGAATAAAATAAAAAAAGGAACTAAAGAAATGGAAAGCTATTTCATGTTCATGGATTGGATTACTAAATCCTAATTTAGTAATCTAAATTAATATAACTAATGTAGTAATCCAAATATAAATTAAACTAATCCTAAATTGTCAAGATGTCGGTGCTTACCAGCTTGATATACAGATTCAATGCAATCCAAGTCAGAGTCCCAGAAGGTGATTTTATGGCTATTAACAAACTGATTCTAAAGTAAATATCGAGAGACAAGTTGACCCAGAATAGCCAACACATTATTGACGAAGAACAAAGTTGGAGGACAGATTCTACCTGACATCAAAACTAACTATGAAGCTACAATAATCAAGAGAATATGGTATTAGTGAAAGAATAGATAAATAGATCAATGGGTCAGAATAGAGAGGATAAAAATAGACCCCCAAAAATACAGTCATCTAATCTTTGCAGAAGGAGCCAAGGCAATACAATGGAGTAAGAATAGTCCCTTCAACAAATGGTCCTGGAACAACAACATCCACAGGCAAAAGGAAGAAAAAGAGAGAAAGAGAGAAGAGAGAAAGAAAGAAAGAAAGAAAGAAAGAAAGAAAGAAAGAAAGAAAGAAAAGAAAGAAAAGAAAGGAGAGAGAGAAAGAGAAAGAAAGAAAGAGAAAAAGAAAGAAGAAAGAAAGAAAGAGAAAGAAAGAAAGAAAGGAAGAAAGAAAGAAAGGAAGAAAGAAAGAAAGGAGAGAGAGAGAAAGAAAGAAAGAAAGAAAGAAAGAAAGAAAGAAAGAAAGAAAGAAAGAAGAAAGAAAAAGAAAGGATGGATCTTGACAAATTAAACTTATGACCTTCACAAATATTAACTCAAAATGGGTCGTGTAGAATGCATAATGATAAAAGTCACAGAAGATAACATAGGACAAAACCTAGGTAATCTTGGATATGGTGATGTCTTTTTAGATACAACACCAAAGACAGTTTATGAAAGAAATAATTGATAAGCTGGACTTTGTTAAAATTGCTCCACATCATATCAAGGAAGTACAAATTAAAACAACAATAAAACTATACTATACACCCATTAGGATGTCCAAAATCCAGAGCACTGACAACACAAAATGTTAGTGAGGATATGGAAGAGGAACTCGCATACATTGGTGGTGGGAATACAATTTTGTATAGCACTTTGGGAAACAGTTTGGCGGTTTACACAATGAAAATACTCTGTATGATATTGTAATGTAATAATTTAGTAATAATTTAGTATGCAATAATAATATAATGTAGGGACGCCTTGGTGGCTCAGCAGTTGAGCGTCTGCCTTTGGCTCTGGTCCTGATCCTGGGACCCAGGATCAAGTCTCATCGGGCTCCCTGCGTGGAGCCTGCTTCTCCCTCTACCTAGTCTCTACCTCTTTCTCTGTGTGTCTCTCATGAATAAATAAATAACATCTTTAAAAAATAATGTAATGTAATAATAACAAATATACTTTTATCCAAACTCATAGGAAAAAAAATCAACGAGTTTAGATAAAGTGATAAATTGATAAATTTGAGAGATATGCCCACTACTATATGTTAGTTCTTGGACTTAACCCACTGTTTTGTTTTCTTTTTTCCTTCAGAAGTCTGAGTACACTCTACTGCCTTTAAAAATAGAAGCAAGTTCAAGCATATCTATGAAGACCTTGATTCTAAATGAGTTAACCTTACCTATTGAAAGATTCAAGAAAAAGTAAACTGTTGACTAAAACAAAATGATGCTGAGAGATTATAAATTAAAAATTAGGCAAAAGTATTAATCAAATGGGAATAAAAGAAATCAGAGATTATAGTATTCATCTCAGATTTAAAAAATAAAAGCAAAATTGAATATTTCCAATAGGGTCCTTTTTATTGCAGTATAAAATCTCTAAATATGCAATTCTAGGAATTAGAGGAATGTGCCAAATAGTTCAATAGATATTTTATAATTCTGCTTTATATATTTAGGTTATGTTATTAATTTCATTCATATTTGGAATTGTATATATTTGGTGAATTAGCCTTTATCATTTTGAAGTTATTCTCTTTAGCATTTCTTTTTCTTAAAATCTTTTTTGTCTGATATAAATATGGTTATATTAGCTTTCTTTGGCTTTGTATTCGCATAGTATATTTTTATTTCATCCTTTTTTATAGACCTTCTATATTATTGTATCTTAGAAGTCTTTTGTAGATACCTTAGAATTTTGGTTTTTGAATCTAGTCCTCGA
The DNA here is from genome assembly GCF_053574225.1 of Canis aureus. Taxonomy (NCBI): domain Eukaryota; kingdom Metazoa; phylum Chordata; class Mammalia; order Carnivora; family Canidae; genus Canis; species Canis aureus. Next base: position 9,823,535 of record NC_135646.1, on the reverse strand, counting down.
CATTTTTTAAATTAGAACACTAAATTAATTTACATTTCATATAATACTAATGTGTTTGGTTATAATCTGCTTTTGGTTTTGTACTTGCTGTGTGTTTTACATGATCAGCGTTTCTTTTACTCTCCTTTCTTGGCTTCCTTTTTATTATAAAAAATATTTTCAATTACATTTTTCCCTAAGAAGTTTGAGACTTGTATAAATTGTTTACTACCTTTGGGGGAATTATTTTAGAGATTATGTGTTTCATATTTAAAGACTTAAAATCTAATATTAATAAATAATTTATCCTCCTCAAAACTACAAAGAAGTTAAAATAATTTAGTTATATTCACACTTCTAACTTATGTGTTACCATTGTTGTATATTTTTATTTTATCCTATTATTATGATAACCTGATGAGACATTATTATTGCTTTATTCAATTAATAGTGTTTAGAGTTACTCATGTATTTACCACATCCACCAGTCACCTCATATAAAATAGCAAATATGTCTACATATACACTCTTGTTCCTTTTATTTTGGTATTTCTTAATTCTATAATAGTTGCCAGTATCTAACATGCCACATGACTGTCTTTTTTAGAAAAGTATTATTTGTTGTATCTCTTCTCCCAACTAAAATGTAAATTCTGAATGCAGTGTCTTTTGTCACTTATGTTCATCACTTGTGTTCACGGATTTACCCTAAGCATCTGGAACAGTTCTTGCTCATATACTCAAGACAAATAATATATTTATTGAGTAAAATAATTTATTCTAACATCTCTTAAGATCCATCCTAACATCTATATTCTTCTGTCCAAAGTATGTCTTTTAGACGTTCCCTTTGTAGGGACATCTGGGTGGTTCAGTCGGTCAAGCATCTGCCTTCAGCTCAGGTCATGATGGCAGGGTCCTGGGATCCAGCCCCACATTGGGCTCTCTGCTCAGTGGGAAGCCTGCTTCTCCCTCTCCCTCTGCTGCTCCCCCTGCTTGTGCTCTCTTGCACACTCTCAAATAAATAAATAAAATCTTTTAAAAATATAGTTAGAAGTTCCTTTTGTCAAGGTTTGTTGGTTTGCTCTCTGATTTTTCTTACTTTTATTTTTTTATTTTCTTTTTTTCTTACTTGTATTTTTAAGAGATGTTTAGCAGCATATAGAATTCAATGTTTTTGTTATTTTATATTAAAACTTTGAAGATATCAGTTTTCTGACATCTGGCTTCCATTTTTGCTGTTGAGAAGTCAGCTCTCAGCCTAACTGTTCCTCCTTTGTGATAATCTGTATCTTATCTTTGGCTACTTTAAGAATTTCTTTTCATATTTGAGACTGACTTTTCACAGTGTTGTGTTTGGTATGAATTTCTATTATCTATCTATCTATCTATCTATCTATCTATCTATCATCTATCATCAATCATCATTTATTTATTTTTCAGCTTATTAGTTTATTAGATTTCTTGAATCCATGGATTGTCTTTCATCAATTCTGAACAATGCTCTGTTGTAGTATCTTCAAATACTGTCTCTATCCCCCCCCCCTTTTTTTACTATGCTTCTTTTGAACTTTCACTAGACATGTGTTAGACCCCACTCAGGCCTTCATGTATTTTTCCTACTGCTGCTAACTCATTCTTGCTGGCTTTCCTTGATAATGCCTTGCTTCCTGATTTTTTTTTTTTTTAAACTCCGAGCTGTCGTTTTTCCTTGGAGAATTATTTGTGGGAATTCTTGAGGTTGGAATGTATGTGTAATCCTTCAGATAGGATTTGCTTTTGCTATCTAAAGGGCATCACCTGTCTGAGGAAAGTTTATGCTAAATTGGTGGCTAGAGGTCTTTTCTTTTACTCTGCTTAGTTGATGTGAAATTGGATTACATATCTTTAGTAGTGATAGTTCAAGGATCTCTTTCCCATTCCCATCTGCTTTACACTGTGTCAAGGCATCTTTTCTCAGCCCCCTTGGGATTGCAGTGAAATGGGGTACATTCATTTCTGGGCGACTTGTGCCCTCTGAGCTACAACTCTATTATTGAGAATACAACCATATTATTGGGAATTTGATTTTCCACTTTGTTTAGATGCTGAGTGTTGCTTTCTTTCCTTCTTCCCACACCAAGCTCACTCACTGCCCTTATGCCTAGAAAGCCTGTGATAATGTAAGCATGAGTTTCCCAAGTTTGGGAAGTATTGCCAACAAAATAAACTTCAGTGTTTGCTAACGTTTCTGCATTTCTTTCTTTACATTTTTGTTAGGTCTTTGATGAGATATTTATATGCTCAAGAACAAAATAGTACACGATCAACGTCATGTTGAATAGTTTTCAACTAAGGAGTCCATCTGACAACCTTATCCACAATAGCACTGTTTCACTGTTCCTAGAAATAATTTCAAATCAATGAGAATATTAGAGATTGTTTAATGAATAACATCCTAGGGAAGTAATTAGCTGAAGTATGCAGGAGGACTTTGGGAAACAAGAACTGACACCTATGTGGTTTGACTGTTATTACTCTTCACACTGCGGCTAGATACAGTTTTTCCAACACTTAATATTTGTGTGTGTGTGTGACTAGCAATAACTTCCGGGATAAAATTCTAACATTCATAGGCTTTTGAGCACAAGTTCATGCTTACTTTTGAGGCCATTTTGCCCATTTAAAAAAATGTTACAATCCTTTCTCAATTTGGGGGATTGTGTATTGATATAATTAGATTTTTTCCTACTTAAAGATCAAACACAAGTTCACCTATACTTATTTTTTTAACTATTATATTTCCACTTTCCTAATCTTTGTTTTTTAATTAATCATGAGATTGCTTTTTATGTATTAACATTTTCTTTTATTCCAAGAAGTTAACCAGTTGTACAGTGCAATTTATTAAATACAAATATTATGTCAATATTTTAGAAATTTACCTATAGCATAAATTAATTTTGCCTATTTGTGACTATCCATCTTTCTATTATGTAATTATTTCCTACCTATTATTAAATGTTATTTTAATTTTTCACATTTAAATTATAGACATATTAATATTTAAGGTAAATCTTATCTTTTCCCCATAATTATTATATTTACAAAATGTTTTTAATTCCACTTATTTTTTATGTAATTATGGATATTCCTTTAGTCAGTGGTATTTATTTAAATGCTAGAGACATAAGAATATCTTATAATAATTACCTTTCAAGAGAGACAGTCATTTGGTCAAGGAGAAAATTTCTTTTACTAAAATATAAAAGTGGGATAAAAGAAGTTGTACCTTAAATTTGAAAGTGATGTTTTATCATACATATTCTCTGGTTTATGTGTTCACTTAGGTGTAGCCAATTGGTTTGATTTTTTTTTTTTTGTCTTTATTTCTCAAACAATTGATTCATGCTCTGATCCTAACATCAGGGTTATTGATCTTGCCTGGTTGAAATAAATCAACATTTAATTGACTCAGTTGCTCATAATATATGCAGTTTGACCTGTGAACATCGAACCTGGAGAAATGCATATTCTGAAATCCTTGGTAATTTCCCTCAAACACATATAGTCATTACTTGAAATACTTGCGTATTCCTATTATACTTTACCAGTTTAGGTACTGAAATCTTCTAGAACATTACATCTTTATGTAAATACCAAATGTATACATATATCTGAAATTGAGGACTTCTGAAATTATTGAGAATAATACTATCTGAAAGTATTTTATTGATTTGGCATGAAAGATCCTTTATCTCTAACATTTGACTCAGCTTATCTGATCCTAAATTCTTACCACAATAAAACACATGTTCTCATTCAGAAGTATACTAACCTTGAGCTGGCTGAACTTTGAACTTTGCTGTATATATAAAACCATAACTATATATATAGCAACCAGCTTTATCAAATTGATAGATTATTGTTAGCAATTACCCATTTTCATTGTTTCCATTATTTAATGTTATTTTAAAATTCATCAAGTCATTTCTTATTTTTTTCCTTCTTCTAGTACTTATCATAAAGTTATAGCATTGTTTGTTTATGTCAGGTTACAGAATGTGGATATGGGAGTCTAAAAGTTTTATTCAAGAATATTTCATAAAGATGCTTAAAAAACCATATCCCTAAATGAAAAAATACTTTCTGGTGCATGCTTCAGAAGCACTTTTATTCAAGTTGGCTTAATGAATAGAACTTGAATGAACATCTGTTTAGACTCAGAGATAAAACAAATGGATTTGACTTTCCTTGGGAACGTATGTATGCTTTGGTAAAAAAAAAAAAATCTAAATAAAATTGCATTGTTATGAGTTATTTTCTTCTAAATTATATTTATCTTCTTTCATCAAATTTTTAGAAATATGACACATTCACTAATAGAGTTAGTGGCTATTTTATTTGTCTTTTTAAAATACAACCAGAATAAAATAATAAATAAATAAAATAAAATAAAATAAAATAAAATAAAATTAAATTAAATTAAATTAAATTAAATTAAATAATTAAAAAAAACCAGAAAGGGCGCCTGGGTGGCTCAGTGGTTGAGCATCTGCCTTTGGCTCAGGTTGTGATCCTGGGGTCTGGGATTGAGTGCCACATCAGGCTTCCTGCAGGGAGTTTGCTTCTCCCTCTGCCTATGTCTCTGCCTCTCTCTGTGTGTCTCTCATGAACAAATAAATAAAATCTTTTTAAAAAAATACAATGAAAATATCTAAAAATGTCTCATACCACTATAAGTTATTAATGGACATGTTTATTGTGTTTTTTTACCTGTATCATCTATTAACACATAACATAAATTACGAATATAATCTGAAAGTAATTATAAATCTTATACACAGTTGTGTGTCATTTTTCATATTCAAATATCCATTCATATGCTAAAATTACTGACTGACACATAGTCACTTTAGTTCCTTGTTAGGTATACAGCAAAGATAGAGATAGATAGATAAATAGATAAAGCAAATTTATTACTCAGGGCTTAAGTGAAAACAACGGTATTCTAGTTATCTTCTTTTGTGTGTAAAAATACATTCATCTGACTTACCTTTTTATTTATTTTTAATTTTAAAATAAAAAAAAGACTTTAATTATTCATGAGAGACACAGAGAGAGGCAGGTGACATAGGCAGAAGGAGAAGTAGACTCCCCACAGGGAGCCCAATGTGGGATTCCATCCTGGGACTTTGGGATCATGTCCTAAGCCGAAGGCAGACATTCAGCCACTGAGCCACCCAGGTATCCTAGACTTACCCTTCAAAAAAAAAAAAAAATACAAATTTTAATTGCTGCACTAACTTTCTACTTTGTTCCTCTCCACCTTCCACCCTCCTTCTTCTATATCCACTGGTCATTTGATATTTTGTACATTTTCCCAGTTAATATACTCTGGCAGCATAAATGGAATTTGATGGTCTTAAACTTGATTGTCAGTTATCCAAGTAAGTGTTCATATCTCTTCTGTATGAGTCTGTGCTTGGTATGGGCGATGTTCCAGGATCCATGTTAGGGTTTTCAGGGGAGGGAGGGCAGGTAGATGATAGCACTCTGGTAAAAGCAGCACTTAAAAGTTCTGAACATTTTCTGAACTATTATCTAAAATCAGTTTATGATTCATCTTTTCTTAAAATGAGAAAGAAAATAATTGTGTTTCATATCATCCATTTAATATACAAATATATTAGATACAAACTGAGCTGAACATCTTAGCTATTAGCTACCACTCTTGATGAAAATATCCTGGTTTATTAAATCTTAAATTGATATTATTTTTTAAATTTTATTTTATTTTGTTCCTCTGTTTTCCTTTTTATAGTTTCTTTACTTGAACTCTAAGAATTATTTTCAAGCCTGAGTTTTCTCTTGGCCAGTTCTCCTCCTGATTAATTTTACCTGTTTTAGTACACATTGTATATGAAAATCTGTGTAGCTATTCAATTAGTGTGTTTTATTCTGTAGCAAAATACACAACTTCTTATCAGCAAAACTTTGGCTGAGATATTTTTAGTCCTATTTTCTACTCATTAACTCTTCTTGCCCCCTTAGATTGCATCCTGAGACCTGTCATTACTCTATATTTTGTGTTACGCTTGTGCCGACTGGAATACTCTATTGTGCCTAGAAACAATAGCTATGTTGACTGGTAGGGATGAAAAAATAATAATTAATTTTTGCTCTAATGTGTACTGGCAGGACAAGTATTTCAACAAACCTGAGTTGTTAATGTGGTAAACACAGAAGACTCTATACAAAGACTTTGTAAAGGTTAACATTGCTACAGTTATGCAAGCACATATTTCCCCTAACAAGATTAGTAATGCCAGCTGCCTGCATTCAAAGAGATAATTTAACTTCAATTTCAATATTATATGAAACACTGAATAAAAAAACCAATAATAGTTAAATTCAATTGAAATATGTACCATAATTACAAATGAAGAAATTAAAGCATACCTTTATGTTACCTGCTGTGACTATTATAAATGAACAAAATGGAATATTTGAATTTCTATTATGGAGAGCTATTTGCAAAAAATTAAAATAATATTTTATTATAATGTGAAGTTTTTACAAATGTCTTTACACTGATTTTAATCCTCTTTTACGGTATGTTCTCGTTTGTAAATTGTAAGAGACGAAAATTTCATGTCCTTTATCTAAGCAGTGGCTGTAGTGAATTGACACTCGTTCACCTTCGTCTATCCAAACTTTTTGACCTGTAGAGACTGGGAAGCTAAAGAGCTACATTTCCCAGAACCATGTGAAACTTGAGTTCTCTGTGTTCTTTGGGTTTTGTCAATTAGATGTGCTTGAGAGAAACAGGGAAAGTAAAAAATAAAAAAAGAAGGAGTCTGAGCTATGCATATGGGGTTTTTCTGTTGTTAAGCACCTACTGGAATTAGCTAATAGGTTAGGGTACCTTTCCAGGATCATGGTTTCTTTTATCAGGACTGTATCCTCTTAACTTTCTTACCATGACCAGCTTCTTGATGGTCTAGTATTGTGGCAAAGCCACACAGGATTATTCTGTTAAATGCAGCTTAGTGTCTGTCTTTGTGTGTGTGTGTGTCTGTCTTTTCAGACTTCACTATAATACTGAAAGTCACTTATGATTCCATATTTTGTCATTCTCTTCATAGTAGCAGAGTATATCCTGTGCATTTGAGTTAACTGATGTAATTAATAATATATTTTAAATTTTATTTACTTATTTCAACTGTTTTTTTTTCAACTGTTTTTTTTTTTAACCAGAGAAACATATTCATTTTTTTTGGTAAACCAAAAAAAGTAGAGATGATCCCATAATAAAAAGTAGAAACTCCTTGGCCCACCACTCCTACTTTTAATCCTATAGCCAATAATCACTTAAATATTTCAGGGTTTTGTTCTTCTTTGGTTATTTCATATCTCTGAGTAATCACAACAGTCTTCTTGGTCATGTTAGACATGTTCTGTTGACCTTCTGCTAGATGATACTTATACTCCTTCCCACCTCTTCTCTCTGCAACCACCCAATATAGTTATATCACCATTTTTATTCCTTTATTGTGCTTATAACTTTAAATAATATATCTATACTTTTATCCCCTTTCCATCAATTCTAGAAATAGTATTTTGACTTCCCTCTTTGTAAGATGAAGATATATCATCCCTCTACTCCCTGACCTCTCTCTCCTCCCATTTCTACCTTCATCCTTCCTTCCCTCTATAGTTTTAAGTATAACTAAACAGCACATTTTCTTTCTCTTAAAAATTTCTGTTGAACCTCAAAGGGTTTTAAGCTTTCTATAAACATATTGAGATTTGGCAATGAAGATTTTGTTTCTCCTGTCGAGTTGTTCATAATTTTATTACATTTTCTCTTGGTCAGTTAATACCTCAACTTTCAAATCAGAAATTCCACTCTAGCATATCCTTTTGCTGAAATTCCTCTATTGCCTTGGTTTTTCATTTGCTGCTTTCTTTATCTTTTCCTCTGCTTTGCATTTTGTGAAACACCAGGAGCTACATAGTACAACAAACATAACTAATTACACTTGGCCAAAAAGAATAGGCTAATGATTTGTTCTCTGATTCCCAAACTTTGATAACGTTATTTAGTTTGCAGCAGAATAACTTCAGGGAACAATGTACACAGATTCCTTGCTCCCTTTCCTGGCCAGTAGTTGAAAATTTACAAACTATCATTCCAGGTTCACATCCATAAGCATACCAGATACTGGGCATAGGACAGGAAGACAAATACTAGGTATTTTATTTCGCTTGGTCACTCCCTTTCACCTAAGTAGTGTGGCCGGTGTTCTAACCCATTATCAGCCTTGTCACTGTGGGCAAAGGAGTGCAAAGGCTGCTCATAGTTTGAAAACACTTGTACTTGCCTTGGATGGGAACTAGGAAAGAACAGGATTAAGAAAGGATTATTCATCTTTACTGTGTTTTTTATACTAAATGAATATGGCAATAGCATGTGAAATATCGTTTTGGCTTTATCATATTCCATTATGCTTTCCATGGAAAGTACTTGAAGATTATGTCTAATGGGTATAGCTTCATAATCAATGTAAAACAATGTATGAACATATTAAACATACTGCAGTTTATGAAATTGAACTTCTGTTTGTAATATTTATGGATACAAAAAAAACCTTTTTCTTTAATAAACATGAGAGTTATATTAGTCTTAAATCAGCCAAAAATAAGTCCTAAATATAATGTTGAAATAAAATGAAAATAAAGTTTCACAGCTCAATGACTAGTTTCTTTTCATTCCCCTGATGAATACAAAAAACCTGTTAGTTAGAGTCAAATCATCTGAAGTGTGCTCAGCTGCATTAAACTCCAGAGGCTTTAGGAGATGTTAAATGTGATTTTGATTTCACCTGCTGACTTTCTGAAGGCAACTTATTATAAGAAACAGTTGATAGTGATATCATGCTGTTGGCACTTGAGCTTTCTGCTGGAGGTTGTAATCCAGTCTTTGCAAGCCTATAATTACTATTTCCTAATAATTCTAGGTTTTCATTGTTGAATCTGGATATGTCTAAAAGGTATTGAGAAGTAATACATAAACAGACACAGTGATGAAATGATAAAAATAATTTTTGCATCAATAATATTAAGATTTGTTTATTTCTGATGAAATAAATGATGGCATGCCATCAGCAGGTTAAGTTTTGTTTGAGGATATTATTATTATTGCTTTTATAGTTACTAAATTTATTAGTCTTTCAACTAGAAAAAATGTTTTATTCCAATGTTATGAATCTATATATCTCAGTTTTGAGAAAGTAAAAGATAGTGAATTTTTAAATTTAAATATTTGTCCCTAGTTATTCAAGGTAAATATTTTAAAATAGTTTCCTATTAATGGTACTTTGTATGGAAAATATGGAAGTTGTAATATCTATGCAATGGAATGGGAAAAAATATTTTAATTTATTCTAAAAAAAATCCTGGTAGAATCATTTCTCCTATGAAACATATAGACAATATAAATAATCCACTAAACATGTATATACTCCAAATACAAAGTTGAATTCTGCACATGAAAATATATCATGCAGAGTACCTTTTTTGTGAAAGAGAATTAAATTTTTTTTAAAAAAATCATTTCATTTTAATGTGTTCCACGCACTGTCCTAGGCACAAAGAATAGAGTTGTGATGAAGACAAAGGGTTTGTTCTTGCAAAGACCATAAATTCTGATGGGGGAGACAGAAATGAATAAGTGAACAGTTCCATGCTAATAAGATAATGACTCAGATAGATGATGGTTGTCACAGAAGTGATGATGGATGGTAGGCTTTAACAGATGTTTTAAAGATATATTCAATTATAAAGCATGTAGTATACAACTAACAGAAAAATCTCTACTAACTACTAGATTTTGAGCCCAAGACACTGATCTTCTGTGGCCAAATCATTCAGGTACTTAAGATAAACTAACATAATCTAAGAACAGAAAAGGACCTTCATGGTCCACTTGGCTCACTCACTCTATCTATCTATCTATCTATCTATCTATCTATCTATCTATCATCTATCTATCATGTATCTCTGTCTTTCCATATATATAACTAATGAAATAGCTTAAAAATATGTCCCAGATCGTATGACTAACTAGCTCCCCAAGTTAGAACTACATACTAGATGTGGGAACCATTAATGTCAATCTTATTAGGTATTAGTAAGCATGAATATGCCAAACCAAAAGGCTGGGGACCTTCCAGGGAGTAGTTAAAATATTCAAACACAAGTAATTTCAGCAACATGATGGATGTACAAAGTCTAATTTATACCTGAGAAAATTTTTGGACTTCATTAAGGAAGACCTTCAGGGTATTGTCAGTTTGGATTTGCACCTGCAGACTAACTTTTGCAACTGTATTGGCACCCCACTACATAATTGGAGACGAGACTTTTCCAAAGGTATCAATAGATAATAGGATCTCTCAGAGTGGGAGCCTCACATAATTTATATCAAATTGATTAAAATTTGGTAGGCTGTGTGTGTGTGTATATGCATGTATATTCATATAAAAGGCATTGCAATATTTTTTAAAGAGAGAAAGTAAATTCTTGACACTCATGGGCTGTAATGATTTTTATTTTAAGCCCACATCTCAATGATGACATCAAGTAGGTTGGTAGTGGCTATTAAGAAGCATTCTTAAATGCTTGGACATAAGCAAACTCCATGTGGTTACCTTTACAGAGGAAAGAGAGGATAAAGAAATGAACTGGAAACTTGGAATAGAATTCCAGCTGTGATGAAATATGACGTTGTGGAAAGAGCACTGTATTTACAATGCAAAGATCTGGATTTAAGACTTGCTTTGTTCCTTAGGAGTTACTTTACCTAGGACAAACTACTTAAGCTCATGGACAGTTTTAGAACTATTGTGAGCATCAGAAGAAATAAACTTTACAGCAGGGGTCCTTAATCTGAGAAGCACTGACCTCCGAGACATATACAATTGGGCAGCAGCAATTCTATGAACCAACTAAAAACAAATCCAAATGTTAAGGGTATGGATTCATTTCTCTCTTCATAGCCCCAGATCCCTACAAAAGCAGAATTATTGCTCCAAAGTGCAATATACTCTTCCCTTTTACCTAACTTTTCCACTTCTTTGCTCATTAGGGGTATTTTTTCTTTTATAATTTTTGAGACAGGACACAAGAGATTGCTTAGAATTGTTTATTTTTTTTACTTTGTTTTGTTGCCCCACTTTGTCGTGCTTATATTGATATATGTGACACCTGGCACATTCAGGAGTGTGAAAAAAACTAAACTCAAGTTGTCAGTTACTGGATTTGAGAATAATCTGAAAAAGACAATAAATTGACAATGAACTAGAATGCAACTTTAGATTTACATTTTGCAACCTAGTAGATGATATAGTGTATTCTAAATATTGTTTTTAAAATCTGTGAAAAATAGAGAACCTAGGGATGAAATAACTCCTATGAACTTCTTTTATTTATATAGCTAAATTGTTTCATTTTCAGGGTGGGCCTTTCTCTGAATGCAGTTCTGGTGTTATTACTTTGAATGAAAGCAAAGTATTTGAAACTGCTGAGAGGAAATTGGATTATTCCACCCAAAGATAACATCTACCAAAAGAATATAGAGAAGTTGAGAAAACACTGAATATAGATTATAAATGATATTTACTACTAATAAATATTATATAACATTTAATATTTAAATAAATAGTTTAATACATATATATTATGATAAATATATTTAATAACTATAAAAATATAATAAATATAAGCAAATTCCCATTTAGGGAATCCCTTTATTTATACCCTTCTGAGATTATATATGTATTATTCTTTACCTGACTCTAGTATTTCAAAAACCTCCATTGTAGACTCATCCTCCTCACCTCCACCAAACATCTTCTTTTAAAAATACCTCAAGCTTTAGATGTTAACAGAGTTGTGGTAACTTCCAGTTGATTCAGAAGAATTTCTTTCTTCCTGATATTGAAGTGCTAGGGGAGTTCTGTTTTTGGTGGTGATAGAGGTCTGTGTTGGAAGTTTATGCTTTTGTAGTTGGAGCTGTTACAGAAATAGAGCAAACCTGAAATAGAGAGCTATAGATAGGTTTAGGACAGTGGGGTCAGGGAAAGAGAGATGCCAAGCAATAGGGAAGTATTATTCAGTAAATGGGAACAAGCCAAAGTCACCTGTGAGTGATTGTAACATTTGCCTGGAACTAACTTTGGACTGGAGAGCATAAGGTAACTTCTGTTTCTTGCTTCAGGTGCTAAGAACTCAGTCTAGTGGCCTTATCACTACATTTCAGCTGCCTTAGGGGCATGTGTGTAATTCTGTATTCAGGGCTGTGAAAACCAAATTGACTTCTACATGGACTTTCACAGAAAGCCACTCATTGTATGATTTCATTTACACAAATGTCCATAATAGGCAAGTCCACAGAGACACAGTGGAGTTTAGTAGGTGGTAGTGGTGGAATGGGGTGAGGAGCAGGAATGGTGTGGGAGAATGAGGGTGCTTGCCAACACTATGGGTTTCTTTTTAGGGGATGGAAATGTTTTAGGGTTAGATAGTGGTGATATTCACAACCTTGTGAATAGATCAAAAACCACTGCATTGTACGTTTAAATGGAGAATTTATATAAAATATATCTCAATATAAAGAAATCTAGTTGTAGGTTGGGAACTCTGCAGTGATCCCTGTCAAAATCTCAGCTAAGCTGGGGAGAGTTGAGCTGTCAGGTTCAGGCAATTAAAGCAATAAGCCAAAATGAAAGTTAAGCCTTTAATCACTTACTGCCGTGGAATAAGCAAGAAGATAAAACCAGAGAAAACGCTGACTCCCCCTCTTCCATCTTTCCCCTGTTGAGAGTCAGGTGGATCAGTACAGACTTGGGGGTCACCTATCAAGGGAGCCCCAAACAAAAGGCTTCAGCAATTTTATGGACCTCTGCTTGGGGTGGAGGAGTAAGAGCGGGAAGGGCTAGGAGTTGAGAAGTAAAGTACAGGGTACTGAACCAGTGTGGGGGAAGTGTTTTTGTGGCCCCACGTGGCCCCACCCCTCCCAACCCAATCAGGAGTTTAGCACAGCTGCTTCTACAAGACCTCAGCCTAAGGACTCAGATAAAGAGGCGTAGGAAAGAAGATATGTGGCTACAAATGCAAATATGCAAAGAGCATAGCCAGCCTGCCAAGGGATCCTTGACTACTGCTCTGTTCAGAGGCTGCAATGCGCTGTGTACTGAGTCTGGTGTGGAGATTGCAGCTTTCTCCTGTGAGGCCCACAGATAAAGCCTTAGTAATTGCGTGTGGTCAGCCCTAAAAAATCGCATGTAAGTTTTTAACTGGGAGGGGAGTCAGACTCCTTAACCTCTGTGTCACCGGTTGTTTTGTGAAGACAGCCAGGCGTATTTTTATCATTTCTTATATTTGCATTAGGTTGCAAGTAGGTTATCATCTCTTTTCAGATGAAAAGAACAACTTTATTATCTTCTAGGTGGTTAATTAATTTACACATTGTGGGCTTTTTACCTTCAACAATTTAAGTTGTTTGAATATGCCTTATATGCTGTATTATCAAGGTATTAGTTTTTTATCATATAACTGTCAATTGATATTCAATATATACCCATGCAGTGCATGATGGTATTTTGTAATGACTGGTCTTTTTAGAGTAAGGAATGAAAGTTGGTGAAGTAGATAGGCATATTAAAGAGAAAATTAAGGCAACATTGCACAAAAATTTGATAGAAGATAAAGATTTCTGAATCTTTTAGGTAACTGGAAGCAGAACTCTTAAGGCATTACAGATAGTTGCTTACTTTCTCCATTGGAATAAGTAAAATTAATGTAAATGAAATTAATGCATTATTTTTAGCAATTTACCATGAGTGTGACAGTAACATGGCTGTTAACTGATTAAATGGCAAAGAAGTAACCCCTGTTTCCACCTTCTTTGGGCTTATAAACCAGCAGGGGGTGTATACAAACAGGCAATTACAATGCTCTGAGAAGGGAAATGAAGTTTGCTAAAGGGATGCACTAAAATAGCCCTTAACTAAGTTTGCAAGGGTGAGAGATTTGGGCTGCCTTATAAGGGATAGCTACCTGGATAAAGTAGGATCTTATACCCAACTTAAATAATGAACGTAGAAAAGTAAGTAATAAAAAGGAAAGGGCAGCAAATGAAAAGGAAAGAACATGTGCCAGCACCCACAAAGTAGGGTGTTATCTGGGATTTGAACGGAGTGTAATATGGCTTGAACATGGGATATTAGATAAGAGATTGGTGAAAGCAGGAGTTGGAAAAAGAGGTGAAGACTGAATAAAAAGGACTTTCCGATAGATTAGAGAATGATTGAATGTCATTAAACATGGTGATGACATAATCAGATTTACATTTCACAAAGAGACTTTGTGATGTCAATGCCAAGAATAGATTGGAAATGAGCAAAAGCAAAGACAGAAAAGTTATTTTGAAAGTGCTGGCATTAATTCAGGCAATAGGCTGGTGTTCCAATTTGGCCATGTCAATAGAAATTGGTATATGGATGCAAAAATTAGGTTTTATAATGCATGGGGACAAGTGATTGGATGTGGAAGTCTAGGGAAAGGGTCTAAATTTCTAGTTTGAACAAATAGGTGGACAGTGGTGTAATTTACTCAGGGAACAAAGAGGGAAAGGCCTAGGAAAATAATAAATTTTAGATATGTTGAATTGATAACATCTTAATATCTATGAGAAATCTGAGTGGAAATATCCAGTAGTCAATTATATGTGTGTGGTGGGGAAGAGGGGAGAAACTCGGGAGAGATTTGAGCTGCGGCTGTAACACAGCCACTAATGAT